>NC_057862.1:602770681-602940681 GCF_019393635.1 Dromiciops gliroides | reverse complement strand
TGGAAGAAGTCATACGCTCTCCCGTCCCTCAACAAATTGTCCTCCATTTCTTTTGGGTCATGTAGAATTTCATTTCACTTGTCAAAGATGGTTCTATTTCTCAGTGTTTTAAATTAGAACATGCCTGGCCTCACTGAAGCTTTAAATCGTTCCTCCCCCAATAATTGTAAACCTTTTCTTTGGATTTAAACTAGCTCACTGACAATTCTATCTTGGATGTACCCTATCTAAACATATGCATGTGTTTATATATAATATAAAATACATATATTTTGTAGTATGTATTTGTGTATGAATGTATGTGTGTATGCATATATATATATATATATAATCTTGAATAGAATCTGAGTATCCTCTTTTCCAAATCTACTGGTCTAGGAGGCATACAGCAAACATTTTGACAGCTTGGGTATAACTTGTGTGCTTGCTCAGAAGAAAGAGCTGGTAATAAACTGATCTGGCCTGCAACTTGAGCCCCAGGTGGCCTCATTCAGGTAGAAGTCAAAAGATCAAAGGGGTGAATGGGTCAAGCCACTGTTCCATTTGCTTGATTGCTGGGGAGTGAGCCTATGGGCTTGAGGAGACAAAGAAGGATTTACAAGCTTCACAGAAAACAAGGCTTCTTACCTCTTTGTGTTTTATGGACCTCTTTGTCAATCTATTGAAGCCTTTAGAATCCTTCTCAGAATAATAGCTTTTAAATAACTAACGTGAAATATAAAGGAGCACAAAGGAAATAAATTATATTGAAATGCAGTTATCAAAATAGTGTGTGTGTGTGTGTGTGTGTGTGTGTGTGTGTGTGTGTGTGTGTGTGAGAGAGAGAGAGAGGCAATTGGGATTAAGTGACTTCCCCAGGGTCACACAGCTAGTGAGTGTCAAGTGTCTGAGACTAAATTTGAACTCAGGTCCTCCTGACTCCAGGGCCAGTGCTCTATCCCCTGCACCACTTAGCTGCCCCTTCAAAATATTTTTAAAAACAGATTCATGGAATACAGATTAAAAACTACTAACATAGTTTAAGGGTTTATCAAGCCCATTTTACTCTCTCTTACTGGTTCTCTCCTTGGGTAAGTAACTCATTTTAGAATCTGTTTAAGAGGCAAGATATGGTTCCTTCCTGGTCTCTGTCTCTATGTCTCTCTCTGACTCCATCTCTGTCTCCTATTCTTTCTTCCTCTCCTCCCCAAGAGCAGATGGAAATAGGTTCTTGCCCACTCAAATCGCTCTGCCAAGGATTGCCTCTGCCATGCTGAGTGGTGAAGCAGGGTCACATGAGAACTTCCCAAAGAACACAAACATTCAGAAGTGATAGCTGCATATAAAAATATTTTAAATGATTGATAATCCCTGCCATTTATACAGTACCAGTTATGTGCCAGCCACTGGACTAAGTGCATTAAACATGTTTTCTCATTTGATCCTCACAACAACCCTGGGAGGTAGGGGCTATTATGTGCCCCACTTTACAGATGATAGAATTGAGGCAGACAGATGTTAAGTTACTTGCCCAGTGTTACACAATTGGTTAAGTATTTGAGGCTAGATTTGAGCTCAGGTCTTCTTGACTGTGGACCCAGCACTCTATTGACTTCACTTCCTAGCTATCATGTCATTCCCTTATTCAATAAACTCTAGTGATTCCCTATCGCCTCCAGGAACAAACATAAAATCCCCTGTTTGGCATTCAGAGCCCTTTATAACCTTCCCCCTCCAACCTTTCTCCTCTTCTTATACTCTACACCCCACTCCCTATGTGTATATTCTTTAATCCAATAACACTGACCTTGCAGATCCCAGAACACACTCCATTTCATTTTCTGTCTCTCATGCCTGGAATTCTCTCCCTCCTCATCTCCACGTCTTAATTTCTCTACATTCCAGGGGGCAGCTAGATAGCACAGTGGATAAAGCACTGGCCTTGGATTCAGGAGGACCTGAGTTCAAATCCAGCCTCAGACACTTGACACTTACTACTGTGTGACCTTGGGCAAGTCACATAACCCTCATTGCCGCCCTCCCCCCAAAGCTTTCTTTGCATTCCTTCAAGTCAAAGCTAAAATCCCACTTTCTATAGGAAGTGTTTTATAATCCCTCTTAATTCTAGTGCAGTCCCTCTATTGACTGCTTCCTATTTATCTGGTACATAGCCTGTTTATACATTTTTGTTTGCACATTGTCTTTCTCATTAGAGTATGAACTTCTTAAGGGTAGGGACTGATTTTTGCCTTTCTTTGTATCTCTGGGTGCTTAATTCGATGCCTGTCATATACTAGGCACTTAATAAATACTTAATGACTGATTTGTATATCTGTCTTCTATTGCTGTTTCATTGTAAGTGCCGTCTTTTAATTCTCAGTATTATCAAATAGACCTCCCTCCTCAAGGCAGAAAGATGGTACACAACTAGGGCGAAATATGGTCTTCATTACCAGACTAGGTCACCAAATACGTTGTTTTTCCTTAATTGTTTTTCTTAGTGAGATAAGGATCTGTTGCATGAGATGTGGGCAGAGTAATCTCTTGACATGGAAGATTCTAAGGAGCTGCTTCCAAGAGAATCATGTAAGGAAGAGCCTTGGAGAACCAGACTGTGGAGCATGTTTGTAGTTGGTAATTGGTTCTGCTTCAGCTGACCATGGGTTGAAGAGGAGACTGATTATTCAAAAAGTCCTTTCAGCTTCAACTATGGTATCTTGGCCTCATTTGCTTGGGGGGGGGAGTGGCGCAGAGATTGATGAATTTTTAGCTCATGGCATCTGCTGAAGGGAGTAGAATCTTCAACCTAGGAGAAGCCATGGGAATCAGTCAGAATTCAGCTAACACAGTACTGATAAGTAGGGGCTGGTGGGAGGGAGGTAGGGGGAGAGATAGAGGGAGGGAAGAAGAAGGGCAAGGAAGGAACAATCTTTGGGAGTGACTTGAAGGTCTCCAGCCCAGCAGCAGGCTTTATCTGGCAGTCGTGCCACATCTAAATATGAACTTGGTAGGACCAATGCTGTTATGAGCCTCATTTCCTCCCTCAACACCAAGACAGACGTGGTATAGGGGAAATTATATACCTAAGGTATTAGGGAAATGTTTGAATGTCCTTTCTATATTTGTGAATTAAATATGACTTGGTAAAAGATAATTAATGTTAAGTAGTTAAATGGAACTGGCATGCTAGTCACTGGTTCCCTAATAAATGAAGGAACTGTGGTAAGATTATTGGAATTTGGCAGACCATTGGATTTGATTTGGATGAGCCACACCTGGCCTGCTCTGAGTGATGTGTGCTGCTGATGTCAGCAGGAGAAACCACTCTCCACAGGCAGTTTTGAAGGACCTCCCCTTTTGGGGGAGGGAGAGTAAACGCTCACTGAGGGGAGCTCAGTCTCTTCCTGAGTGACTTTCTTTTCCTGTGGTGGGAGCAGCAGGAGCAGACACTCCAGGTGGTGAGTTAGCATATGAGCCCTGCTCTTTTGAATTAGCTGAACTGGAAGGGAGTTTGGGGATTGTATAGACTTAGGTTAGAGTTAGGAGGATTATCCGTATTTCTTTTTTCCCTATTCCCTTGTCTTTGATTTTATTAATTTCACCTTTGCTGTTTATTTCATTCCTATTAATAAAACCTGATTCATTTGTGGAAAAGAGGCTGTTAGGCTCCTTTCTTATTGGCCTGGGAGAAATATCTAAAAAGGCAGTTCAGAGGGGAGGGAGCTTTGGACCTAGAGGTCCCTCATTATTTCCAGGACCCCAATATTATGGTGAGCCACTCAATTAACTCTCCATTTATTAAATTTGGCCCTCACAGAACATAGATAGGAAGTGTCAACCATGTTACATTAGTAATAGGGGAAGGAACAATCAAAGGGAGGCAGGCATATATTTCCAGAATGACTGTAAAATAAAAATTAAAGACACTGATAAAAATTTATCTAGATAACTAGGTGGCACAGTAGAGAACTGGACTTAAAATCAGGAAGAACAGAGTTTGAATCCTGCCTCAGACACTTATTAGCTGTGTGACTTCAAGCAATTCATTTCATTTCTCTCAACCTCAGTTCCTCATGTGTAAATTGGGGATAATAATAGCAATTACTTTAAAGGTTTGTTATGAGGATGAAATGAGATAACATATATAAAGCACTTTATCTACCATTAAGCACCATATAATTATAATTTAATATATATTATATTTCTAATAATTATAATCTAAATACCATATCATTAAATACCATATCAATAAATATCAAATACCATATCAATAAAACAAAATATTTGTTAAAATTAATTGAATTTTTAATGTATGATAGAATTTTAAAACTGTTAAGGACCTTAGAAAACTTCTAATTCAGGAATTCTTATCCTTTTCATGTCTTGGACCCTTTTGACAGTCTGGTGAAAGTTTCTGGATCTATTCTCAGAGTAATATTTTTAAATGCATAAAAGAAACCACACAGTATTACAAAGGAAACCAATCATATTCAAATAGAGTGATCCAAATATCATTTTAATTTTTAATTTATTTTAAACTTTAAAAAAATTGTTTGAGTTCCTCCCATCCATTGAGAAGGTAAAAAATGTGATATCAATTATATATGTGAATCATGCAAAACATATTTTCACATTAGCCATGTTGAAAAAGGGAAAAGAAAGAAAAATACCATCAGTGAAAAAATATGCTTCAATCGACATTCAGACTCCATCAGTTCTTTCTCTGAAGGTAGATAGCATTTTACATCATAAGTACCTCAGAAATTTCTTGGATCATTGTATTGTTCAAAATAGCTGTCCATTCTTATATCAAGTCTACACTTTATTATCATACAATACTATGTACAATGTTCTTCTGGTTCTGCTCACTTCACTTAGAATCAGTTCATATAAGTTTTCCCAGGTTTTTCTAAAACCATCATGCTCATCATTTTTGACAGCATGTTAGTATTCCATCACTGTTATATACCACAATTTATTCATTCCCCAATTGATAGTGTAATGATTGGAATGACACCACCTGCCATTCCAATCATTACAATAGGCATCCTCTCAATTTCCAATTCTTTGCCACCACAAAAAGATCTCCTATAAATATTTTTTGTACATATAGGTCCTTTTTCTTTTCTTTTTTTTCAAAATCTCTTTGGGATACAGACCTAGTAGTGGTATTGCTGAGTCAAAGGCTATGCAGAGTTTTATAGCCCTTTGGGAATAATTCCAAATTGCTCTCCAGAATAGTTGTAATCAGCTCACAACTCCACCAACAGTACATTAGTAAGAAACAAATAAACAAACAAAAAAACCCCAACAGTACATTAGTGTCCTGATTTTCCTACAACCCCTCCAACATTTATCTCTCTGTTTCAAATGCATTTTTTGTTAACAACATAATATTGGATTCTGATTTCTAATCCATTCTGCTATCTGCTTCTGTTTTATAGATTAGTTTATCCCATTTACATTCAGTTATGATAACTGTGTATTTCCCTCCATCCTATTTTTTCTATTTATCCTTCTTTCTCTCTCTTTTTACCCTGTCCCTGTCAAATGTCTGTTTTGCTTCAGAACACTGTCCCACTTAATCTGTCCTCTCATCTATCAACTCTCCCACCTTGTTCTATCCCTTTCCCCTCCTACTTCCCTGTTGGATAAGATAAATTTCTATACCCAAATAAGTGTTCATGTTATTCCCTCTTTGAACTAGTTCTGATGAGAGTGAGGTTCAAACATTGCCCACTACTTCCACCCATTTTCTCTCCTCTATCCTTCTCTGCATACCTCTTTTATGTGAGATAATTTTCTCCATTTTTCTCCCTTCACCCTTCTCCCAGTGCATCCTTTTTTTTCACTCCTTCATATCTTTTTAGATCATCCCATCAAATCAATTCAAACCTGTACCCTCTGCACTCCTTCCAACTGCCCTAATAATGATACAGTTCTTAGGAATTATAAGTATCATCTTCTTATATAGGAATGTTAAAAGTTTAACCTTATTGAGTCCCTTATGATTTCTATTTCATATTTACCTCTTTATGATTCTCTTGAACCTCATATTTGAAAGTCAAATTTTCTATTCAGCTCTTATCTTCTTATCAGGAGTTCTTGAAAGGCTTCTATTTCATTAAATATCAATTTTCCCCTGAAAGATTATTCCCAATTCTCCTGGGTAGATTATTTTTGGTTGTAATCCTAGTTCCTTTGCCTTCTGGAATATCATATTCCAAGCCCTCTACTCCTTTAATGGGGAAGCTGCTAAATCTAGTGTGATCCTGAAGATGGCTCCATGATACTTGAATTGTTTCTTTCTGGCTGCTTGCAATATTATCTCCTTGAACCAAGATCTCTGGAATGTCGCTATAATATTCCTAGGAGTTTTCATTTTGCAATCTCTTTCAGGAGGCAATTGGTGGATTCTTTCAATTTCTATCTTACTCTCTGATTCTAACATATTAAGGGAGTTTTCCTTGATAATTCCTTAAAATGTGATACCTACATTCTTTCTTTGATCATGGGTCTTGTGATTCTTAAATTATCTCTTCTTGATCTATTTTGCTGGTAAGTTGTTTTTCTAATGAGATATTTCACGTTTTCTTCCATTTTTTTTCATTCTTTTGATTTTGTTTTATTGTTTCTTGTTTCTCATGGAATATTAGCTTCCATTTGTCTAATTCTAATTTTTAAGAATTTATTTTCTTCTGTGAATTTTTGTACCTCTTCTTCCATTTGGCCAATTCTGCTTTTTTAAATTTTTTTTTATGGGGCAATGGGGTTAAGTGACTTGCCCAGGGTCACACAGCTAGTAAGTGTCAAGTGTCTGAGGCCGGATTTGAACTCAGGAACTCCTGAATCCAGGGCCGGTGCTTTATCCACTGTGCCACCTAGCCACCCCTCTTATTTGATTTTTTAAATCCTTTCAGAGCTTTTCTAGAAGTTCTTATTGGACTTCTGCTTAATGTATATTTTTCTTTTAGGCTTTGCTTATAGCTGTTTTGACATTATTGACTTCTGAGTTTGTCTTTCTTGTCACCATAGTAGATTTTTATGGTCATATTCTTTTTGTCGTTGTTTGTTTGTTCATTTTTACAGCCTATTTCTTTACTTTTAACCTTAGGTTAAAGTTGGGCTCTGCTCCAGGATGAAGGAAGCACTTTCCAAAGCTTTAAAGTTTTTTTGTGCTGTTATTTTTAGAGCTAGTTCTGTAGTATGATCCAAGGAGAGGTGTGTTCACTGCTCTCCTGACCTGTGTTCTGGTCTTTACCCAGGAAAAGACCTTGTCTTCCTGCAGTCATAAGTACTAGTGCTTCTCTTGGTGCTGGAACTCCTCTTGTGCTATAGTTAGTTGTAAGTGCTAGTGTTCCTTTCTACCTTGGAACTGAGACCAGAGCCCCTGCTCCCCTGTGACAAGTGTTAGTGCTCTTCTTTGCCCTGGATCTGCAACCCAGAGCTACATATAAGCATTGTACCAGGATGTTGCATCCAGTGGCAGCAAAGGGATCCCTGTAATTTATTTCTGACCAGTTGTCTGACCCCCTTACTGTCTCTCAGCTGTGAATTTCCTAAGCTGCTGCTGCTGCTATAGCTGCCTACAAGGCCTGCTGCTGGTGTTGCCTAGGTGTGCACTGTGCCAACCTTCTCTCTAGTGTCACAGACTTCTCCTGCCAACCTCCTAAGTTGTCTTGAACTGGAAAAATGTTGTATCCTGACCTGTTGTTGTTTCTGCCACACTAGAATTTTATTTGAGGAGTTATTTTAAAGTTGTTTGGAGGGGAATATTGGGAGAGTTCAGATGAGTTGCTGCTTATATTCTACTATCTTAGCTCCACCTCTTAAAATGTTTTTTTTAAAAAACAAGTTCAGAGTTCCCATATTAAGAATCCCTGATCTACTCTAATTCCCTCATTTTAATGATGAGAAAATAGTCTGCAAGAGGTCAAGGGACTTAATATAACATAGCTAATAACCAGCAGAACAGGGATTCAAACCCAGATCTTCTGCAGCCAAATCAGCAATCTTGGTGTTACAAGACAGCTCAGAAATGTCATCTTCCCTTATACTTGGAGGCATAACTAGCAATTTTTACACCAGAGGAAGCATTAAAATAAAATGAACATGAGGGCAGCTAGGTGGCACGGTGGATAAAGCACCAGCCCTGGATTCAGGAGGACCTGAGTTCAAATCTGGCCTCAGACATTTGACACTTACTAGCTGTGTGACAAAAAAAAATAATAAAATAAAATGGGTACAGGGAGATTTGGGGACATAGGAAAGAGGTCATGATAAAGAGATCTCTGCTTGGGGAAAAATGGGGTTTTGAACACAGCAGAAAGTCTACCATCTGGTAACTTCTCATTTTTAACTAATTATTCTTGCTGACTAGATGGTAACCTCAGCTGTTTTTTCTTCCATGTATTGGGCTTCTAATGTTGTCAGTGTACTTTAAATGGTAGCAACCTGGGACAAAGCCCTTTTACCCTATCCTAGTTATAGCTTTGCTTAAATTTCCCAACAAAAACTAGTATAAAAGTGTATAAGAATCCATTGTCATTTTGAAACAAATAGTTTAAGTGAAACATTTTAAAGATATAATTATACAAAGATATTCATATTTATATACATTTTCTTTTTTTTCCCATGAATTAATTTTTCTAATGTATCCTTCCCCCACCCCTTCTAGGGACATCTACCCCACAATCTATTTTTAAAAAGAAAGGGAAAAACAGTTCAGTAAAACTAAGCAACACATCAACAAAAGACTGACATTACATGTGGTATTCCACACCCATAGCCCCTCCACTTCTGCAAAGTCGAGGGGGAGGGGTAGATTGTGGAAGTGAAATGTAAATTTGTAATAAGAACAAGTACAAATTGAACATATGCCCAAATGCACAGTATTTGAAAGGCACCATACCATGGATAAATATCAAAGAGCTTGTTAGTCATAGAAATGAACTTGAAATATGAATTTAAGAAGTAGACAATATTTTTAAAGAAATCATAAATACAATAATAAATAACATCCAAAGCTTTCAAATAGCTTTTTGAGAGCAACAGAGACTATTTTAAATACAAATTTATGAGAATTAACTGCAAAAAAGAGATCTCAAGTGTTGGTGAAATACAGAACTATCCAATGCTAAGAAGATTGCTATTAAAAAAAAAAGGCTCTCTCCATAACAACAAAAAAGAAATCGCTATAATAGGAATGGAAAATAACCCCAAAGCAAATAGAACATGTCATTAATAGAGTCCTTCATTATCTAGTATGGCCTGTAATAGGGGGAATTGCATGGGTTATGGCTGTTATCTTACCATAGGCAGTATGAACACACTGTAAACTCGGTCTCTTCATTTTCTGGTTGAAAAGATCATTGTAAAAAAGGCCTGCCAGGGAGTGGAGGTCATGCTGATTTATTGGCAATTAAACCTGCAGGATTTCAGCACCCCCTTCAAAACAAAGTATCTCTGGCTATTCATCCAGGATGATTACATAGCAGGCCACGTACTGCGACCCAGGAGCCTTTCTGTTTGTGCACAACGGATACGATTGACTTGGCTGTATTTAGGAAATTACTGCTATTTTCTGTTCAGATTCATGGTGGATCTTCCACAAATGAGCTAGGTCCAGAAAATTACCTTGTTAGTCAAATAAAACAAAATCTTACCAAGCAGTATATAAAAATGCTATTTTTACTTGTTGCATCCTTCTGGTTAGAAAAGAACTGTGAATGTCTCTAGGCCCAAAAGCTAGTGTCCTTGCTGGTTTATGATTTATGGACTGTTTTTCTATGTAACTCCAGGATTTTGCATCCAAATATGACTGCAGCTGCTCAAAGCAAGCAGTATGTATTACCATATGCCATTTTGACTCAGCTGTAGCATGTAATGTATGTGGTGTTGTCATCCCTTGATTTTCCTTCTCCTTCATGCATCTCACAGATGTGATTCTGTCTCTCTACCCACACAGCACCACCCCAGTCAAGCCCTCATTGCAATAGCCTCCTAGCTGGATGCTTAGCTCCTAGTATCTGTGATTTCTAATCCATTCTCCACACAGATGCTGAAATGAGCTTCCTAAAGCACATCTGACTATATCACAGGACTGTTCAACCTCTAATGGCTTCTTATTACCTCTAGGATAAGCTACAAACTCATCAATTTGACAGTTAAAGCCTCTCACCATATAATTCCAGGTAATTTTCCCAGAGTGACTGTACATTCCTCCCATTTACTCATTCTGTATTATAGTCAAATAGACTGGCTTGCTATTCCCTGAATTCTGCATTCCATTCCCTACCTCCATGTCATTGTACAAGCTATTCTGATGTCTAGAATGAACATCAACTCACCCCTACCTTGGGCTCCTGACTTACTTCAGGCTCAGTTCCTGTGGTACCTCTTATGAGATGGTTTTCCTGATCCCACCAGTTGTTGGTGCTCTCTCCCTTCTCATCAAATTAGAATGTAAAAAATTGTGAGCCCATTATATCCCTCAGCCAGAATTAAGGGCAGGATTCATTTTTCCCCTTCAATTTTGTTTTTATATTTACAGTACTGAGCACAGGCCTTGCATGTTGGATGAGGTTAATAAATACCAGTTGGATTCGATTGAACTGACTCCAGTTAATTGGAGTTGTGGTTTGTTTGTTGTTGTTGTTTTAAATAAAAGTATATTATTTTCCAGTTACATGTGAAGATAGTTTTCAAGATTTGTTTATATAAGATTTCCAATTTCCAATTTTTCTCCTTCCCTCTCCTCCCTCCCCCTGTTGTTTTTTAAACCAGATATGTATATGTATAGGAAACTCTGGATGATGAAACACTCTCCACTACTGCAGATAGGCAGTTTTCCTGATTTGGGCTCTCTATCCCTTATGTCACACTAGCTCTCAGTTGGAGAACAAGTAGAGTTAAAGGGGGTATTATAGAGGACAGTATATTGTCACAAAAGAAACATGGAGACTAGAAGTAAAGAGACATCCAGTAGTAGCTTCATTTCTGGACCTTGCTTCATTGACCCACAAAATGAAGGGACTGGACCAGATGAACTCTATGGCTCTTTCTCACCCCATTATTCTAAAATTTTATGTTTGCTTTTGGTGTTAACCAAAACACTGTGATCTGTTCTATGACTCTTACTTAGAGAAGCTGTCTTAAACAGAATCATAACTAGTACTTATAAAGCACTTGAAGGTTTTTGAAGAACTTTAGGTATTTTATCTTATTTGATCCTCCCCACAATCCTTTGAGGTAAGTGCTATTATTATGCTGTTTTATAGATGAAATAACTGAGGCTGAGGTTAAGTGACTCGCCCAGGTTCAGATAATTAATAAATGTCTGAAGCAGGATTTGAACTCAGGTCTTCCTGATTCCAAATCCAACATTGTCTACCATTTGACCCAGAAGCAGAATCTGCTTTTAGTCAAAAGGAGATATAAAGATATAACATATAACCAATTATTTTAGCAGCACCTTTTGTAGTGTCAATCACAATGTCCTAAGACTTATGTGAAAACCCAGTTTATTACAAGAGAAATGAACACACATGTGGAACCCAAAGGGTTTCCCAATTTGACAGAAGTTTGCAGTTTTATAATAGCAGCACACAGGGAGGAAGGGATACCAGGAAGGGGCAAGACATGGAAGGGGAATGGTGCCACAAAGGTTGGGGGAAAAAGGACAAGACCATTCCCCAAAAGGAGGAGCAAGGTGATGGCAAAAGCCCTGTTCTTTTTCCTTAGGAGTTGCTAGACTATGAAGATAGGAGGGTCCCCTTATCTGCAGACAACCCCAGCTACACCAGTAGTATCCCAACCTGGCATAGACTAGCTGGCGCCTGTCTTGTCTCCCAAGTACACACAGAGAGTCCAGCTTGGAGGGCAACAGCAAATTATGTCAATGCTGGGGGGGCATCTTCCTTGAAACATCCAGGGTTTCCTGCATGCTCTGGGTCCATTGTTTCTAGAAAATATGGCAAGTCAAAAAAATAAGTTCAGGGGACTTCAGCATCAGTATCAAAGGATTTTAGCTTTTTTTTTTTTTTGGTGAGACAATGAGGGTTAAGTGACTTGCCCAGGGTCACACAGCTAGTTAGTGTCAAGTGTCTGAGGCTCCTGAATCCAGGGCCAGTGCTTTATCCACTGTGCCACCTAGCTGCCCCCTAGTATCAAAGGATTTTAAATAAAATAGACTCATCAATTGGGAAATGATTAAACAAAATGTGACACATAAATATAATGGAATATTATTGTACTGGAAAAAATACGACTATGAAGAATACAAGGAAGCATAGGAAGCCACATGAATTGAAACAAAGTGAAGCAAGCAGAACCAGGGAATCAATATGCGATCCCTACAACAATGGAAAAAGAAAGAACAGGGGGCAGCGAGGTGGCACAGTGGATAAAGCACCGGCCCTGAATTCAGGAGGACCTGAGTTCAAATCCAGCCTCAGACACTTGACACATCTTAGCTGTTTGACCCTGGGTAAGTCACTTAACTCTCATTGCCCCCCCAAAAATTAATTAATTAATTAATTTTTTAAAAAGAAATAGAACAACTACAAAACAATTATAACTGGTTCTGAAGTAAGGGTGAGGGAGGAAGGAGGAAGAGATTTTTATTCAAACACATTCAGTTGATATAATCACAGAAAGTCACACATGATGAGATTTTAATATAATAATTACTTAATAAATGTTTATTGATTATTAACAAGATATAACATTCTGTGAGGCAATGGATGGAGTACTGAGTCTAGAGTCTTCTTCAGTTTTCTTAACCATAAAATGAAGATAGTAATCACACTTACTGCCAAAGTTGTTGCAAGATTCATATGAAGTAATTTTGCAAAGCACAGTGCCTGACATATAATGGGTGCTTAATAAATGTTTCCTTCCTTCTTTCTTTTCTTCTTTTCCTCCTCTGTTTCATTTGTGAAGTACAAACCCCTCTTTGAATCAAGAAGGGAATAATTCAATTGGGTAAGCAAACTAACCACACTCCAGGGAGCTTTAAATAATTAAGCTCTGGCAGAATTTCAGTCCTTGGAGAGTAGGAGAGATTGCAAGCCAGGAGCTTCCTATGGAAGAGATCCCTGTGTGGGAGAAGAGGGAATTTTTCTTTCCTCTGCCATCAATCATATAGCTTTTAAGCCTTAAGCTTTTGAGTCTCCTACGCATTCGGTAGGAGACACTATATCCAGCAGGAAGCAGAGATCTTGACTCCAGAAGGACATGGATACAGAAATATAGTCTCCTGAGGGAAGAAATTTCAAGGAACATGACCCTTGACTGCCTAAAAAAAGAGTCAGACTATAGAGAGAAGTAAACCATGGGGGACCCAGCTGAGTAATCCAACCAGCAAAGATACTATTACCACCACCCCACCCCACCCCGCCCCCACAGCTTTATCCTATATGTGTGCTTCATTGCCATTGTACTCAGAATGGAGCCTACTACTCCTGTGAAACTTGTCAGTATTTGTAGGAAAATGAGCCCATGTTTATGGGAGTAATATTTTGTAACTACTATTCTTGCTATATCATTTTAATACATCTTTGCTAAGAGCTAATTAACTTTGCTGACTGACTATTAATGGAAAGCACACCAGTAGGGGCTCACAAACTATAGTATTAGGAGTATAGATCAACAGGGCTACTCTTAGAATCCAAGGTAGCATGTGCCCTTTGGGGGACCGAATCTAGGAATATGAGTACAAGTTTAGAGACTAGCACTCCCCAAGAAGTGCTACCATGAAATTAAATAACCAATCTTGGCCTAAAAGAAGAAATATCTTAATGCAACTTCCTTTCCTTTGGGCAGCATGCCATTGCCTCAGGCAAACTGAGACCTGTAAAATGTCTTACCTTAAAAGGCCAAGGTCTCCCCCTGCATCCATGCCCATCTCTAGTTGTCCTGATAATTTATATATATAATAATTTTTATATATATGCACATACATACAAAATTTACTTACTTATTTTTTAAATAATAAACTTTTATTTAAAGTTTGGAGTTCCAAATTCAATCCCTCCTTCCTTCCTTCTCCTTCCCCTCCCTGAGTCAATAAGCAATCAGATATAGGTTATACATGTACAATTATATAAAACATTACCATATTAGTTATTTTGTATAAGAAAACTTGAATAAAAGAAAAAAATGAAAGAAAATGACAAATAGCATTCTTGAGTCTGAGTTCAATCAATATAAGTTCTTTCTTTGGAGGTGGATAGTATGCTTCATCATTAGTCCTTTGGGATTGTCTTGGATCATTGTATTGCTGAGAATAGTTAAGTCATTCACAGTTCTTCAAAAAACATTGCTATCATTGTGCACAACATTCTCCTGGTTCTGCTCACTTCACTATACGTCTTTCCAGGCCTTTCTGAAATCATCCTGCTTCCATCACAATCATATACCATAGCGTGTTTAGCCATTCCCCAATTGATGGGCATTCCTTTGATTTCCAATTCTCAGCCACCACAAAAGAGCTGCTATAAATATTTTTGTACAAATAGGTCTTTTTCTCTTTTGGGTGGGATGTCTTTGGGATATAAACCTAGCAGTGGTATTGCTGGATCAAAGAGTATGCACACTTTGATAGTACTTTGGGCATAGTTCCAAATTGTTCTCAAGAATGGTTGGATATGTTCACAACTCCACCAGTAGTAGATTAGCATCCCAGTTTTTCCACATCCTCTCCAACCTGATAATATATTTTGCCACTGGACCCAGATGGCTCTGGAAGAGAGAGTGAGGTTGGTGACTTTGCACAGCCATTCCTCACTTAAATCCAATTCAGTGCAAGTCATGACATCTGTCATGGTCCTCTTTGAGAACAAAGGACAAACAACAATAATAAACCTTCACAAAGGTGGAGGACTATGGGTATGCAACACCACATATCTTTTCAGAGTTAGTCGATGTATTGGTCATCTTTGCCAAACTGTTTTTTTCCTTCTTTTTATGCCATATTTTAAGGTGGGGAAGTACACTCTCAAATAAATCAAAGCTTAGGATGGCTCATGTCTAAGTTCCCATCTAGAAAATGTATGAAATGTATGATTAGTTCCATCATTTGTAAAATAGTGATATTGATAGCACTTACTTCACAGTGCTGTGAGTATCAAATAAGATGATATGTGGAGTATTTTGCAAATATTTAAAGTGCTATATAAATGTTGATTATTATAATATGGACAATAGGTATAGGACTTCATAGGTCCAGTATTTTCTGGACCTCTGGGAGCTCATTTGCCTTTTGAAGATCACAAGCTCATAACAGTCTGTTCTGTCCCCAACACTCATTCACCTAAGAACAAGAAAGAATAAAACAAGGGGCAGCTAGGTGGCGCAGTGGATAGAGCACTGGTCCGGGAGTCAGGAGTACCTGAGTTCAAATCCGGCCTCAGACACTTAGCACTTACTAGCTGTGTGACCCTGGGCAAGTCACTTAACCCCAATTGCCTCACTAAAAAAATAATAATAATAATAAAACACAGCAAACAGAGACAGAAAAATAGCCTCACCATGTACCGTACTCATGGCTTGACATCAGCCCAAGAAGAGGAAAGAGGCTGCTAGCACACTCAATCTCAATCTCTCTCTCCCTCTCTCTCTCTCTCTCTCTCTCTCTCTCTCTCTCTCTCTCTCTCTCTCTCTCTCACACACACACACACACACACATACACACACACACAGATTTATAATAGTCCTTACCTAGATTGCCATAGGAAAAAGAGAGATTAAATTTGTCTACTTAGTGCCTTTTGAATGCTCACTCCATTCTTGCTTAGCATCCAATTAAAAAGTTTTCCATAGTCACAATAAGAGAATGATAGTGGTGATGGTGGTGATGATGATGACGATAAAGTTCTTATGTAGTATTTTAAGGTTTGCAGAACTATACAAATATTATCTCATTTTATCCTCACAACAACCCAAAGAGGTAGTTGCTATTATTCCCATTTTATAGATGAGGAAACTGAGACATACAGAGGTTAAATGAATTGCCTAGACTCACACAGCTGGTTAAGTGTCTGAGTCAGGATTCCAATTCAGGTCTTCCAAACTCCAACCACTACTGTATATCCTCTCAAGTGGGGGCAGGGTTCCTCTATTCCATGGACTTTCAAAAACTGGTTCCTGAAGCATACTAGTAGGTTGGTATGAGACAGAGCTACCTGCACATGCTCCAAGGACTGGGTCCACATTGACCAATTCCCTTTACTTTTATATTTCAGGTGCCTATATGCCTTTCTTCTTTAAAGTAAATGTTATTTTGGGGATAAGACCTGTATTTGAACTAGTGGGGGTATTTTGGGGGGGATCAGTAATAATGCTTACTTACTTTTTTTTTTAGTGAGGCAATTGAGGTTAAGTGACTTGCCCAGGGTCACACAGCTAGTAAGTATTAAGTGTCTGAGTCTGGATTTGAACTCAGGTACTCCTGACTCCAGGGCCGGTCCTCTATCCACTGTACCACCTAGCTGCCCCATGCTTACTTACTTTTATAGAGTCCTAAGATTTACAAAGCACTTTCTTCACAATAGCCCCCTGCAGTTTGAACTGAACCCTCAGTCCCCTGGCCTCCTCCAAGTGCAGCTGGAACCAGATTAAAATGTATTTGGGAAATGTTTAACAAAATCAATAAAAATATAACACAACATAGATAGTGTTAATTTGTGGTTTTCAAAGTCAATATCTGCTGATAGAAACTGGTTTCTACTAGAGTTTGATACCACCAAGGAGGTCATTCAACTAGCCTCATAATAATTGAAGAAATTTAGAGAAATTTTCTGTGTCCAAGGTGGGTCTGAAACCCAGGATTTTTGTGTGTCTCCAACAACACTGCTCTTACAACTGCATCATGTTTTATGTCCCCAAACTTGAACTTGCTCACACCACTCCTCAGTCTGAAATTTTCCTCCTTCCCTCTTGTTTCCTATACAAATCTTCTGCATTCTTCAAGCCCCAGCTTTAGTTCTACCTAGACTTCCCTAATCCCTTCCAATAATTTCCAGAGCCCCCACTAATAAACTCCTGTAGCATTTATTATCTTTTTCTCCCCATTTAAATTGCTCTGTCTCCTTAGTTACTTTTGATGTGCATTTATGTAATTTCTTCTCAACTAAATGCTAGAAATGGGCAGCTAGGTGGTGTAGTGGACAGAGTGATGGGTCTAGAGTTAGGAAGACCTGAGTTTAAAACCAGCCTCAGACATTTAGTAGTTGCATGACCCTGGGCAAATCATTTAATCCTGTTTGCCTCAGTTTCCTCATTTTAAAAGATGAGCTGGAAAATGAAATGGCAAACCACTCTGGTATCTTTGCCAAGAAAACCCCAAATGGGGTCATGAAGAGTTGGACACAACTGAAATGAATGAACAACAAATACTAGAACACTGTACAGAATCTGACAAGGTGAAATTCAGTAGGGATAAATGTAAACTCTTGCACTTGAGTACAAAAAATTAACTTTACAAGGATGCAATGGAGAAAGAATGGATAAATGGCAGGTATTCAGAAAAACATCTGGTGATTATAGAAGACCACAAGCTTAATATGAACCAGTAATGTAACAGAGCTATCAAAAAAGCTAATGAAATTTTGGGCTCCAATAAGAGAGACAGATTTTCCAGAAATAGGGAATGCTAGTCCCACTGTGCTCTTCCCTCTTCAGAGTGTATCAGGAGTATTATATTTAGTTTGGGACTGTAAAATAATGGATTGTACAGGCTGAAGAGTGTCAGGAGGAAGACAACCAGGATATTAAAGAGCCTTGAGTCTATATCATAGTGGAGATTCCTTTGGTATATCGGCTGGACTATGGACACAAAGGTCCTTTCAAATGCTGTGATAGACTGTAAGTTCATCAGTATCAGAGATAGGGCCTTATACTTTGCATCCAGCATGGTCTAGCACAGGCCCTTGTAGAATAAGTAGTAAGTGATCAGTGGGGCAGCTAGGTGGCACAATGGAAAGAGCGCAGGCCCTGGAGTCAAGAGGACCTGAGTTCAAACCTCACCTCAGATACTTAGTAGCTATGTGACCCTGGGCAAGTCACATTGATGTAGGAGGCAAAATAGGGGTTAACAGAAAAATCTAAGACCCAAGCTCTAATTTAGATCTGAGCTCTAAGAGAGATTCAGACCCTAGTTAATGGATAACTTAAGACTTGAGTCGTCATCAATATAAGTCAGGGCCTAGGTTCTTGTTACCCACATTAATCAGCACTCATAACAAGAACATAAAGAGGCAGGTCATAGAGACCTTAACTGTAACAATGATACACAGACAGGGCATAGAAATTCAAGCTGATAAATGAAAATATTTTGAAACTAAGCATGTCAAAAGGTGACATGTGCAGAAAAGGCCAGATTTGTCCCCAGATTCACCTTATGACATATAAACTCCCAAAACACACCTCCACAGAAAAAGGTACCTGCCTCGGGGGTTGGCTTAAGCCCCTAGGAACTCCAAATTAGGCTAAACCCTCCCCTGTGCCTCCCTAAGGTGATTATTATAATGAGACTGATAATCAATTTATCCATACTATAAATATAACTGTCTTTTCTTTCCTTATTCAAGAGATACCTTTCCACTTTTCTGGTTCTCTCCCTGTGTTCACTCACAGTATTGCAATAAAACTTGGAAAACTGAGTCACTGAATCTTGTAATTCTTTTGGGACAACTCACGATCAATTTGCCCCTAAATTCCATCCCACATCAACATAACCCCAATCACCTTAAACATCTGTCCTGATATGTATCTTGCCACTGGACCCAGATGGCTCTGGAGGAGAGAGTGAGGCTGGTGACTTTGCATAGCCCTGCTTCACTTAAATCCAATTCAATGCAAGTCATGACATCACCTCCCCATGTCAGGGTCCTCTTTAAGAACAAAGGACAAACAACAACAACAAAGTAAAGGATCAATAATGTTTGTTAATAGATTTGGGGTGCTATTTTGTGGCTGGCTACCTTTTCAGGAAGGTATTCTTCCCCTAGTTCTAACCAAGGACCAAGGGAATATGCTTTCTCTTTTCCTAAGGACCTGGGACAATAATTATAAAATCCTTTTCAAACCTTAAAATGCTGGCCATCATCATCCCCACCATCTTCTATTGTTCTCTCAGCCATAATTGGATTGTGACCTTGGTTATAAATAGAATATACAAATCCCCTATGTGGTACAGACACCATGAAGCTTCCATGATTCCTTCCACATGTACTCAAGTGTAAAATTCCATCATAAGCAATTCAAGGTCCTCTTCCCATCAGTCATTTGTGAAAACAAAATATTCTTAATATTGGGGGAGGGAGTAGACTACATCAAGTTTTTAACATCTCACTGTGAATTAATTTAGAATGTCAGATGTTTTGATACCTGAAGAAATCAAACCACTTGTATTTTGATACCTGGTGATAGGGAGGAAAAATATGCCATTTCCATTCAAATCAAACACTTAATATTAATGAAAAGTCTACTTGCAAGGCAACAGGAAAACAAAGAAAGAACATATTTCCTGCCCTATAGGAATTTACAATTTAATGGGGAGTGAAGAGAGGAAGCAACACAGTTTAGAGGAAAGAGGACTGAATTTGGAATCAGAAGATAAATGTTCACGTCTCTGCAATACTACTTATTAGCCGTCTAACCTTGATCAAGCAATTCTGGGCCTTGGTTTCCTCATATGTGTATAGGAAAGAATATGTATATGTACGAGTGTTGTTGAAAGATTTTGAAAAGTTTGCACAATGATCTTTATAGTTCTTTCCAACTCTGAATCTCATAATCATCCTTTCAACATATTCACAAGTAACTATATCATATATCCTCTAGCTCACTCTCCAAGAGCCAGGCCAACTACAGCTCCCTTCAGGGTTCTAGGGTACCCTGAGTGGCTGGGATAGTCTCTTCTCTAATGCCATTTGCTGGAGCTACAACCTCAGGGCTCCACTCCATTTTAGACAAAAGTGATTAGTGCCCCAGTTCCACTGACCCTCTTAACATCAATTAGCTTTAGAGGTATTTACTTCAAGAATAAAATAACAAATATTTTCCTTAGTACATCTCTCCCCTATACCACCTCAAATCTCTGAGGGGAAAGAGAGATGTTAAACTGAAAATTAATGAAACAATCAATATAGGAGAAATAAGGTCTTTAATCGGGACAAAGGAGCTATAACTTGGAGTATCACAAAGCAAGAGTGCAAGGAATACCCAAAGATGGGGACTGAGGACAGGGTTTATATGGGGTAACAGAACAGAGGGAGCTATATGACTGCCCTTAGGAAAAGTAAGTTTCTCCCAGGCAGAAACTATTTAATGTAAGTGAACTTTTTTACATAATAACCTAAAGTCTAGGAAGTAAGCTTGGGAATCTTTGGGAAAGGATAATTTGTTTGGGGGAGTTCCAAAAAACAAATCAAGAGTCTGGAATTGACAAAAATTGATCAGCCCCAGGCAACTCATTGGCTTGGAAATGGGGAGTAGGTGGGGATCAGTGAGTTCTTTATTTGGGGAGACTTGAAATTTAGCTCAATTCCTACATAGCCTTTCTCCCCTCAAACTCATATCCAGATGCAGCCTGATTCTCAAATGAGTCCTTGTCTTAGCTACTACTGATCTGGGGGCCCCAAAGCTCACTCCTTGCTCCTCAATATATTGATTCTACACTGGTTCTGGAACCCTAAGTTGATGGAGCACCCTTCTAACCTTTCAAATTCACAAGGATGGAAGTTCTAATATCCCCTATCTAAAAGGGAAAAGAACACATGCAGAGGCCAAATGCAGAAGACCTGTTTCTTGGCACCACTAGGCCTCTTCCCTTCTAGCATGGTCTGTCACCATTAGCTGTGAATGGACATACCAGATGAAGTGAAGAGAGGCAGCCAGAAATGTATTCAGGTCTTTCTGAAAATGTAGCTGATTGAAAAAGGCTCCTCCGAACCATGTTGTTACCACTGAAATCAAGTACAGAAACTTTCTATGTGCTCTACAAACTCTCTGGGGCACTTCCCCAAATCCACAACATTATAACTTGCTGGGAAAATGCCTTCCCCAGCTTCTCCATGTGGGCTAGTTTCATCAGTCAAGCAAACCAATGATTTCTGAACATTCTTTCTCCACACCCAGGTCACACAAAGAAGTGTCTGGTCAATATAAAAGTGAAGTCCAGGGAAAATGTTTTGAAAAGGCAGAGTTCATTTTTAGTTACATATAGCCAAGGTGTTTGGGAGGAAAAGATGGAATCTTAGTTTAGTGGAAAGGAGGATTTTACTCTGGGCATAAGGGACAGCATGAATGAAGGCATATTTCCTTTAGAACAAGTGAAAAGAGAGAGTACAGGATGGAAATAGTCCAATCAGGCTGGAACTAACAGTATGAAGTAAACCTTGAGAGACATTTTGTAGGCCACTGATTTTTTTTCTTTTTTGTAAGTAGAAGAACACGATCAGAGTGACATTAGGAAGATTACTTGGCAATAATGTTGAAAGGTGGATTGGAAAGGGAGAAAGCTGGATGCATGAAAACCAAGGTGTGCTAGTGAATGTTTTATTGGCTCTCCAGCAAGTAAAAAATAATAATAATACCTACTCAGGACAACTTTCAAGTTTAATTTGCATTTTCTTCACTACTTTCTTTAGTCTAGACAATCAACAAAATAATAAATCAAGTCCACTAAACTAGGCTGCCTTTTTAAATGCAGAGTATTGTACTTGCCAAAGAGATAAGAAAGCTCCTACCTACTTTACATGTCAAAGAAAGACTGTGCCACTTCTGAGGTTTCACCCAAACCATGCAAATTGGCAAAGAAGGCAAATAAAGAAAAAATAAAGAATGGGTTGGAGGAACTGTGAGAAGACAGACTTGTTAATATACTATTGCTGGAACTGTGCATTGATCCAACTGTCCTGAATATCAACTTGGAATTATGCAAGAAAAGTAACTCAATTCTCCATAACCTTTGACCAATCTATCCCATTACTGGTTGTTTTCCCCAACGAAGTGAAAGACTAGTAAAAGTCTAATACATATCAAAATATTCATAGTAGCACTCTTTGGGAGTACCAAAGAACTAGAAACAATGTGAGTATCCCATAATTTGAAACATGGATGAAAAAACTGATGCAAATGTAATAGAATATTATATAGTAAGAAAAGACTAATATGAAGAATTCAGAGAAACATGGAAAGTTTTGTTTTTGTTTTTATTTTTGTTTTAACAGCAGAAGGAAGATTCTAGAAGTGGGGCAGCTAGGTAGCACAGTGGATAGAGCACCGGCCCTGGAGTCAGGAGGACCTAAGTTCAAATCCAGCCTCAGACACTTGACACTTACTAAGTGTGTGACCTTGGGCAAGTCACTTCACCCCAACTGCCTCACACAAAAGAAAGAAAGGAAGGAAGGAAGGAAGGAAGGAAGGAAGGAAGGAAGAAAGAAAGAAAGAAAGAAAGAAAGAAAGAAAGAAAGAAAGAAAGAAAGAAAGAAAGAAAGAAAGAAAGAAAGAAAGAAAGAAAGAAAGAAAGAAAGAAAGAAAGAAAGAAAGAAGATTCTAGAAGTAAAGAGAAATCTGCAAGGCTTCATTTTTTAAAATATTTTTTCTAATTACATATTAAAACAATTTTAACATTTGCTCGTTTAAATTTTGAGTTCCAAATTCTCTTCCTTCCTCCTGAAACAGAAAACAATTTTATATAGGTTATATATGTACAATTATGCAAAATATATTTCCATATAAGTCATGTTAGGAAAGAAAACACTGACCAAAAAGCCAAATAAACAAGAAAAATGAAGTTTCAAAAGAAAGTATGCTTCGAAATGCATTCAGATTGTCAGGTTTTTTTCTGCAGGGGGATAGCATTTTTCACTGTAATTCCTTCAAAACTGTCTTAGATCATTGTGTTGCTCAGAATAGCTAAGTCATTCACAGTTGATCATTGATACAACATTGCTGTTATTGTATACAACTTTTTCCTGGTTCTGCTCACTTCACTTGCATCAGATCATGTAAGTCTTTCCAAGTTTTTCTGAAAGCATACTGCTTGTCCTTTCTAATTGTACAATTCCATCACAATCATATACCACAGTTTGTTCAGCCATTTCCCACTTGATGGGCATCCCCTCAATTTATAATTCTTTACTATCACAAAAAGAGCTGTTACAAAGATTTAAATATTTTTGTATATATAGATCTTTCCCCTTTAAAAAAAATTTCTTTGGGTTACAGATCTAGTAATAGTGCTGCTGGGTCAAAAGGAATACACAGTTTTATAGCTCTTTGGGCAGAGTTCAAAATTGCTATCAAGAATGGTTAGATCACACATACTATCTGTATGACCCTGGGCAAGTCACTTAACCCCAATTGCCTCACAAAAAAAAAAGAAGAAGAATGGTTGGATCAGTTCACAACTCCACCAACAGTGAATGCATTAGTGTCCTAGTTTCCCCGCATCCCCTCCAACATTTGTCATTTTAACATGGGAAGATTTGCATGAATGATACAGAGCAAAATAAGCCAAACCAAGAGAACATGTACAATGATTACAATGTTAAAAAAAAATACTAAAAAGAAGTTGAACTCTGAGTTATATTGTCTATATGGTGAGATGCAGTCACTATGTGGGTGTCTTTTCCAAATACATTTTCTTTTTCACAATAAAGGGTTCAACCTGGGGACAGGATTAAAATGATTATGATGTAAAGACAAAAGTCATCAAATAAAATGTATTTTTAATAGAAAAAAAAGATTATAACAGGGGATGCCCTAACTCATATTGGGACTTGGGGACACTTCTCCATTTTGAGATAGTAGGAACCCAGGTCCCAATGTGTACTAAAATCTCCTCCCTTTTCCTTCCCACACACATTCCCTCAGCCATTTGTGAGGTAGTAGTAGTAGTATTTAAAAATATCATGCCCTACCTACTCTCCAGACATCTTACCACTCTAGAGAAATTTCTACCTTGGGGCCCTTCTGAGTTATGATTGGTGACTGCTAGGACCAATACGTCAGTAAAGTCCCTGCCACCATACCAGATTTTACTCTCAATCCACTCCAACCATCTCCTCACTAATAGCTTCACCTGAACCCTTTCCTCCAACCTTCTTGTTATGGGCCCCAGGGTACCTCAGAAGTTTTCTGGGGTAAATCAAAGAACCTTCTCCTTGAGAAACTAAACCAAAGGACAGACACACCTAGAGAGATAAGTGGCACAGGATTAGGACTGAGTTAGCTCCAGGACCTCCACCCCTCATTCCAGTCTCCGGCACCCCTAGGGAGATAAGATTAGGTGTGGCTGTTGCCTTTGTGGGAGAGAGATATGGCTTAAGAGATCCAGAGTGCCCCTCACCCAACTTTCCCCAGCCACCACCTGTGGGGGATGGCCCTCCCCCAATAAGAGAACTTTCCACAGTCAGATGATCACCTCATCAGACCACCATCGGTCCTCTATAACAGTATCTGCCTGTCTCCTGCTCAGGAGATAGGTATCTCAAAGAACCATGCCTCTGTATCATGCCTTCTCCCCATGAGAAGTCCAAGGACTTCTCTCTTGATTTCCTTTCCCTAGCACCTAAATAAATGATTATTTTCTTCTAATTGGATTTGTGTACAAGAGGGTGTAATTCTTTAAAGAGGAATTCCTAAGAACCCCTACCCCAAACCCCCATCAATTTCCCCCATAACACTTCCCCTTCCCAACCAAAGCTCTACTTCTTAGACACTATCCCCTCCCTTTTGTGTATTGCTGCAATTATTAAAATGTAAACTCCTTGAGGGCAAGAAGTCTACTTTTGGCTCAGCATGGTGTTTGGCAAATAGTATTCGTTTTATTCATTCCAAAGTCAATCGATATATTAAATGCCTAATACTTGCTGGGCATTATGGATACAAAGAAAAAAGTAAAACATCTTGTGCCTTTATGGAGCTTACAATCTAGTTGGGGGAGATGACATATATATATAATCAATCAAAAACATTTACTAAGCACTTAGTATGTGCCAGATTCCTAGGGCAGCTGGGTAGCATAGTGGATAGGGCACTGGGCTGGGAATCAGGAAGACTCATTTTCCTGAGTTTAAATCTGGCCTTAGGCATTACCAGCCGTTTGACCCTGGGCAAGTAGCTCAACCTGTTTGCTTCAGTTCCACATCTGTAAAATTATCTGGAGAAGGAAATGGCAAACCACGGGACTATCTTTACCAAGAAAACCCCAAATGGGGCCCGAAGAGTTAGATGGGACTGAAACCACCAAACAACAGTCACAGTCTGACTGGGTCTTAATATTTAGGAAGAGGAATGATCAGTAATTGGGTTCTGGGGTTTGGAGTAGTTAGGGTACAGAGGCTTCCCTTTTGGATTCACTGGGACAATTCTTGAAATGTCATCAATGCATTGTTTATATACATGTATATATACACACATGCACACATATACATACATACATACATACATATGCAGGTAATGTACTTCTAGGCAAAAGGAATTTCTGAAGGTATGTTATGTTTAACGGCCAAAGTAAATTGGTCATTAGCATTTGAGAGGCATGTGTAAATAGCGATACCTAAGGGGCTAAACCAATCAGGATTGTTTGGAAGCAATTAATTCACTTCAAGCTACAAATATTATCATTGCTTTCATTTTCCCTAATGTAAGTAGAACACAATTTGTCTCACCTTTTCTTTAAAAATAAAGAGAAAACAGTGATTTTTAAACCAGCTGGATTATGGGAGTGGCCAAACAACTCCCCAGTCACATGCAAATCCTGGTGACATTAATATGCTAATAAGGTAAGTGATAAACTGTAGGTCAAATTTCCACTCCTTCAACCTGAATAGTCCTTGAAAAGAGGGCATGTGTCTGCCATTCTGAGTGTTTTCTGCCAAATATCTGGCAGTTGGGGAAATTTAGCTGTAGCAACAACAATTAAGATTTATTCCGGGCATATTATGTGCTTGACTACATGAAAACAGAATAGACAGAAGTGAATTAAAACAAGGCATCTATGTGCCTGGGAATTTAGAATTTATGATGAAAGATGACACAGATGGAACAAGCACGTTAGGCTCTTACCAAGTCAAACTCTGAGCTGTTTTTTGGCTGTCCACCCCTCCCCCCCCCCCGAGTTTTCCTGTTTCATCTTGTTTAGTCAAAGGAAATTTGGGGGAGAACAATGGTTTCAAGGAAGGATGGTAGAGGAGAGAAAGTTGAGAGTTGGTGTTTTGCCTCTAGAGGCTCAAAAATTATTTAAGAGAGGGCACCTTGGTGGTGCACTGGATAAAGCACTGTCCTTGGATTCAGGAGGATGGATCTAAGTTCAAATCCAGCCTCAAACACTTGACACTTAACTAGCTGTGTGACCCTGGGCAAGTCACTTAACCCTCATTGCCCTGCAAAAAAAAAAATTATTTAAGAGAAGTTCAAAATGTGGACAAGATGTGAATTCCTTTTTTTTTTTTTTTTTTAGTGAGGCAATTGGGGCCAAGTGACTTGCCCAGGGTCACACAGCTAGTAAGTGTTAAGTGTCTGAGGCCGGATTTGAACCCAGGTACTTCCGACTCCAGGGCCGGTGCTCTATCCACTGCGCCACCCAGCTGCCCCAAGATAGATGAATGGAATTGCTAGGTTAGGAATTTTTTTTTTTTTTGGTGAGGCAATTGAGGTTAAGTGACTTGCCCAGAGTCACACAGCTAGTAAATGTTAAGTGTCTGAAGCTAGATTTGAACTCAGGTCCTCCTGAATCCAGGGCCGGTGCTTTATCCACTGTGCCATCTAGCTGCCCCCGTGAATTCCTTTTTTACTTGGTATGTATGTCCTCTTGGTTTTTCTTGCTATGTTCATTATCAGCTGAAAGCTGAGGCTTGGAGTTTTTCCTTTTAAAGGTTTGTTTTGGAGCAGCTAGGTGGCGCAGTGGATAAAGCACTGGCCCTGGATTCAGGAGAACCTGAGTTCAAATGTGACCTCAGACACTTGACACTAGCTATGTGACTCTAGACAAGTCATTTAACCCTCACTGCCCGGCAAAAAAGAAAGAAAGAAAGAAAGAAAGAAAGAAAGAAAGAAAGAAAGAAAGAAAGAAAGAAAGAAAGAAAGAAAGAAAGAAAGAAAGAAAGAAAGAAAGAAAGAAAGAAAGAGAGAAAGAAAGAAAGAAAGAAAGAAAGAAGAAAGAAAGAGAGAAAGAAAGAGAGAAGAAAGAGAGAAGAAGAAAGAGAGAAGAGAGAGAGAGAAGAGAGAGAGAGAGAGAGAAGAGAGAGAAAGAGAGAAAGAGAGAAAGAAAGAAAAGAAAACAAAGGTTTATTTTGTGTCACTGTTACTAGTTCAAAGGAAATGAATGAAAATGAAGTCTCTGCATTTAACTATTAATTGCCTTCCCTTTCTCCTTTAAAATGATATGACAATGATATATGACTTACAGAGATGATTTAAACTGTCTCAATTTTAAGAGCCATTAATGCCAGATAGTCACCATAAGCTTTTTCTTAAAGAGTAAATTAAACTTTCTGCAAGCTACATTTATGTTTTAGGATGTTACAGTGTCATTTTAAGTCCTAAAGTAGCTACTTATTTAACTAAATACCAGGAAATTGTGCCCTGAGAGAAATAGGTTCAAATTAGGCTTTTTATATCCTGGTTTAGGCTCCAGGACTCAAATCAACTTATGTCTCCGGAACTTTTTTCTCTCTATTTATTTTCTCCAACTTATCCTGTCTATAACTTGTTTGTATATAGTTTGTCTGTATGTTGTCTACTCTACTGGACTGTGACTCCTTGAGAGCCAGAACTGTCTTTTGCCTTTTCTTTGTAGATTTAGCACTTGGCACAATGCCTATAGGTGCTTGATGAAGGTTTATTGACTGACTTCTCTGTTATTTGGTAATCTCTCCACTAGCTGGGGGACTAACTATTGGAGGGTGACCCTGAGACCTGGGAAGTTAAGTCAGAGGAGTTCACAACTGCAACAGTTTCTAAGGAGCTGAAAAAGCCCAGAAATGAATGAACTTTGGGTCTACCAGCCAAAGAAATCTTTGTTAGCCACAGCCACTCAACAAAACTCCTACTAACATGTGTTAACAGTTTTTGTATAAGGAGAAGTACATGTAGCAATGAATCCTTGTGTACTTGAAATATTTAAGTATTGATGCACACCGAGGTGCTGTGGCAGAAAGCATTTTTATTATTTTGTGTTCTTGTTAAATTTCTTGGCAGTCTGTAGAAGCCAAATTATAAGACATAGTGCTTGGCTGATTCTATGTGTGCAATGTAAGGGCTAAGATTTTAGCTATACTGTCTAAAATATCTAATAAGTGGTCACCAATAAATTATAAGCTTTGGCAAGAGTTAGACTTTTAAGCATTTATTAAGGAGAATAAGAATTTGGTAAAGAGAGAAAGGCCTAGATTCATCTATCTATTAAAGGGAGAGCGCATTTCTAGCTCTCTTCTCCACCAGAGTCCTAAGGAAAGAGAGTCAGAGAGCCAGCCTCCCCCTTCTTCCTCCCACAAGCCAACGTCACTTCCTGATGCCAAAGAAAGCCGCATGGTCCTGCCCTCAGAGGCCCTCTCCTCATGTTGGAACTTTCCTACAGTAAGTCTCCAGCAGGTGGCGTCATTCCAATCGTTACAGCAGAATATTGCATATACTGTCAGACATGATTTATATGTTAATTGTTTTTCCTAAAGTGATTTTTTTCTCTTTTAAGTTAAAAACAAAAACTTTGTTATAAAAGACAGCTTTCTGAGAGGGGAGGGGCATATTAAAAAATGAAGAGAATATAAAACCAAAAGATATTTATAAAAATAAGGGGGAAGTTAATTTCACAACAATACCCATCACCATTATTATTATAAAATCTTACATTTATACCAAACATTGTGGTTACAAAATTATCTTATATACATTCATCTTGACAGGAATCTATTGAACATCTCATTTTTAAGAGTTGGGAGATAGCACTGACATATTTTATTTTATTTTTGTCTTCTAATCATGTTTTTTTTTCCCCCAATTGCATGTAAAAACAATTTTTGACATGTTTTTTAAAATTTTGAATTGCAAAGTCTCTTCCTCCCTCCCTTTCCACCTTCCTTCCTCTGAGATGATAAGCAGTTTGATATTGATTATTCATGTGCAATCATGCAAAACATATTTCCATATTAGTCTTATTATAAAAGAAAACAGATTTTGAAAAACATGGAAAAAAAAGAAGTGAAGAAGAGTATGCTTCAAAATGCATTCAGACTCCATTAGTTCTTTCTCTAGAGATGGATAGCATTTTTTCATTATAAGTCCTTTGGAACTATCTTGGAACATTGCATTGCTGAGAATACCTGTCATTCACAGCTGATCATCACACAATATTGCTGTTACTGTATACAATGTTCTCCTGTTCTCTTTGCTTCATTCTGCATCAGTTCATGTAAGCCTTTCCCTGTTTTTCTGAAATCTGCCTGCTCATCATTTCTTATAGTACAATAGTATTCCATTACAATCATATACTACATCTTGTTCAGTCACTCTCCAATTGATGGGCATCCCCTCAATGGTCAATTCTTTGCTATCATAAAAAGAGCTGCTATAAACATTTTTGTACAAATAGGTTCTCTTACCCTCGTCTTTTATTTATTTGTTTGTTTGTTTATTTGTTGCAGGGCAATGAGGGTTAAGTGATTTGCACAGGGTCACACAGCTAGTAAGTGTCAAGTGTCTGAGGTCGGATTTGAACTCAGGTCCTCCTGAATCCAGGGCTGGTACTTTATCCACTGTGCCACCTAGCTGCCCTGCCCCCATCCTTTAAAAAAAATCTCTTTGGGATATAGGCCTAGTTGTGGTATTGCTGGGTCAAAGGGTATTCATAGTTTTATAGCCCTGTGAGCATAATTACAAATTGTTCTCCAGAATGGCTGGATCAGTTCACAACTCCATCAATAGGGTATTAGTATCCCAATTTTCCCACATCCCCTCCAACATTTATCATTTTCCTTTTCTGTCATATTAATCTGATAGGTGTGAGGTGCTACCTCAGAGTTATTTTAATTTTCATTTCTCTAATCAATACTGATTTAGAGTATTTTTTCATATGATTGTAGATAGCTTTGATTTCTTTGTCTGAAAACTGCATGTTCATATTCCCCATTTATCAATTGGAGAATGACTTCTATTCTTATAAATTTGACACAGTTCTCCATATATTTGATAAATAAGGCATTTATCTTTCTTTCTTTTTTTTCCTTTTTTCGGGTCAATGAGGGTTAAGTGACTTGCCCAGGGTCACACAGCTAGTAAGTGTCAAGTGTCTGAGGCCAGATTTGAACTCAGATCCTCCTGAAACCAGGACTGGTGCTTTATCCAGTGTACCACCCAGCTGCCCCGAAATGAGGCATTTATCAAAGACACTTGATGTAAAAAAAAAAAAAAAAACTCCCCCTAGTGTGAAAAACCCCATTTAAAAATTTCTGGGACTCAGGGTTGGAAAAATATCCAAGGTCTTTATTTACATTCTTGCAAGAATGGGCCAGCTCCCTAATGGAATAAGCGGAAAAACATGGGTCCCTGAACCCTTTTATCCTTTAACATAGCTGTTTCCTTCCTCCTTCCCCAGTTACAATCTGTGCGCCAAGACGCTGGCGCCAAAAACTAGCCAATCAGAAAACAGTGTAGCCAATGGGGGGAGGTGACACAGAGGCAGCCCTCTAAACTCCTCCACCACAGGACCAGCCTTGGGTCCCCCTCATCATGTGATTCAGTTTGCTGGGGAAGAGGAGGGGAGGCAACCCCTTTTTAGACTGGCAGGAGCCCACTCAAGTTTGTGGATATTAGCATTTTAAACTTTTGAGATGGGGGGAGGCCACATTTCCCACACCTAGCTTTCTGCTTTCCTTCTAATCTTGGCTGCATAGCTCCTGTTTGTACAAGAACTTAAATTTTATTCAGTGGTACCTTGGTACTCATCATTAATTGGTTCCAGAAGGCATAACAAGTGGTAAAAACTATGAGTACCAAATGAATCTTTTCCATAAGGAGTAATGTAAATTGAAATTTCCAAACCCCAGAAATTTTACATTTTACTTGGCAATTTATAAATTGATGGGGTTATTTTTTGATACAAGACCTTAAAACTAGGGGGCAGCTAGGTGGCGCAGTGAATAAAGCACCGGCTCTGGATTCGGGAGGACCTGAGTTCAAATCCGGCCTCAGACACTTGACACCAGCTGTGAGACCCTGGACAAGTCACTTAACCCTCATTGACCCACAAAAACAAACACACAAAAACTTAAAACTAGGAAGACATAAATAAAAAACAATAATTAGATAAAATAAAATTGAACTTTACTTTATCAGTCTTGTCACAATTGAAGACTTGTTGGGAAATAAAACCCTCACCTTTTAGGTAGTCTCTAAAGTCACTAACAAAGGTTTCGGTAGCTTCTTTGTTGGCACCGGCTGCCTCTCCATGCCTCACCGTACTATGAATGCCACTTCTCTTTTTAAATTGATCAAACCATCCATGACTGGCTTTAAACACTTCGCTGGTATCACCACTTGTTCCCAGCTTGTCTTTTAACAGATCAGCATGCAATTGGTTTGCTTTCTCCTGAATTATTGCCTTGTAAATACTATTACCTACTAACTGTTTTCCATTAATCCAAATGTAGAATTTCTCTACTTCTTCCAATGTCTGTGACCTTTGCTTAGTCAGAGCCTCCAAAATTCTAGCAACACTGGTTCCTTTGGTAGCTTCCTTATTTTTCGCTATCATAGAGATCATTGTTTTAGGCATTTTGTACTTGGCAATGGGATCAGACACACAACTATCATGCTCATACTTAGCTAGTATCTCTTTTTCTGTTCTATCATGGTTCTCACTAATTTTTTCGGCTGAGTGCTATTACTAGCCTTCTCTAAACTCATGATGACTTGTAAGAAAGAAAAAAAACTTGAAATAAATAAAAGCACAAGAAAGCACATTGTGAAATTAGTAGGGTTCTGCACTGAGCATGAGTTACTGTGAGAATAATGTGTTGATCTTTGTTTCTTCTGGAGATACAAGATGTAGGGTGGCATCTTGACTCATGGGTTTTAGCAAATGTGATGAGTACTGAGCATTGAGTGTGGAAGCATATTTTTCTCATTGAAATGCATCAAATATCAGAATTTGGTGAGTTTTGAAGCCAAAGATTGCTGAGGTATGACTATATAATCAAAATGATCCATTTTATATATTATAATGTTATCTTTCTCTGGTTTGGTCATAAATTCTTCCTTTCTTCATAGATCTGACAGGTAATTATTCTATGCTCCCCCAATTTGCCCAAGGTATCCCTCTTTTTTTTTGTGGGGCAATGAGGGTTAAGTGACTTGCCCAGTGTCATATAGCTAGTAAGTATCAAGTGTCTGAGGCTGGATTTGAACTCAGGTCCTCCTGAATCCATGGCAATGCTTTATCCACTGCACCACCTAACTGCCCCCTGGTATCACTCTTTATGTCTATATCATGTACCCATTTGGACCTTATCTTGATATATGCTATACTGACACATTTTCTGAACCTGAAGCTTAAAAACTTTGGCCATCTAATGAGAACACATCATTGTTTGGAAAAGACCCAAATGTTGGGAAAGATTGAAGGCAAAAGGAAAGGGAATAGCAGAGGATGAGATGGAAATAACAAACATGGACTTGAACAAACTTCAAGTAATAGTAGAGGATAAAGGGGCCTGGCATGTCCATAGGGCTATGAAAGGTTAGAAAGAACTCAAGGAATGAAAAACAACTGACACAATTTATGCCCAATAAACATCCCAACAAACACTTATAAAAAACAATACCCCCAAAACAATTAAGCAAACCACTGCAAATTAGAGTAATTGCAACTGATAATACACTCATTTCCTACTTTTGTAGTTCACCTTTTATTAGCAAGTCTACCAGGCACTCATTATTTGCAAAGCACTGGGTTAGGCTTTGGAGAAACAAAGATTATTTCACTTGGTCTTCACCCCAGCCCTGTGAGGTAAATAGGGCAAGTATTCTTTATCCCCATTTTGTAGAAGATGAAACTGAGACCCAGTAAGTGATTTGCCTAATGTTACACAGCTGTTGTTGTTCATCCTTCATTTTCAAAGAGGATCAATGACATCAGGAGGGTGATGTCTTGACTCATGCATGAATTGGATTTAATCGAGGCAGTTGTGAACTGGTCAGCCTCATTCTCTCTTCCAGAGTCATTGAAGTCCAGTGGCAAGACAAAAGTCAAGACACTGGTGATGACCCATGATGCAGTCGATGAACTTGGCATCTTAGATGTCTGACCAAGCTCTAATCACTCCATAGCACCTGCTACATGGCCATTGGAATAAGTTGTTTTCATCTGCCCATTTCACCAGGGGAAGTCTTCATATGCTTGGGGTAGAGATGCCACTAATTCATAGATGGGTTTGAGACCTGTTGCTTGCTCTCAACCTGGTTTAGCAGTCTGTTAAGAGAATTTTACCAGGGTGTGGCTTCTGCACATGCTACAACTTCTTGGAGCCACAGGTGAGAGTTGGGTGAAGGTGGACACCAAAGGCAAATGAGCAGTACTGAAAAAGGCTTGGCAGTCCCTCACACCAGAGGTACTAGTTCTCCCTGCATACCCCATATTTACACACACACCCCACATACACCCACTGGGCTGGAATTGGTGGATATTTTTACATAATTACAACTCTGAATAGTGTGAATTCAAAGACATGCAACTTCTACCTCACTTTCTTCATCTGTTCTTCCCATCCTTATAAGGATAAAATGAGATAATACTTGGAAAGTGTTTTGTAAACACTACAACACTATATACATGCTAGCTATTATTATTACTTGGCATTGGTAACAAAAAATATTTCCTCAGAGATTTTAAAGTAATTTGAAAATAATTTATTCTATGGGTTTTGTTGCCAAGAAAATTGAAGCCAATGAATGTTAAGGGACTAAGTCACTGACTGAACCAGGAAATACATTGCATTATCCCATCTCATCTCCAGCTTTTTTATTCAATCACTTCATTGTAAAGCAATAAACAAAGCTAGACATGCCTAGCACCATTCTCAGAGGTACAGAAAAAAGCCATAAATCAGCATTCATCAAATAAATGAAATGTATCTGTTAAAGTGGCCGAAGAAAAGTGAGGGTCACTTTTAGTACCAACAGACACATGAATCATTTCAATCATTTCATCACGTTTGCACAGATCTCACCATTGGAAAATGCTTATAAAAACTATTATTCCAGGGGCTCCTGCTGTCTCAGCACTGGAAATAAATAAATAAAAATTATGATGCAATTCACATCTATGCATAGGCAGCACTTTGTGCTACTCTAGCTAAAAGGGATGTCCAGAAAAGAAATGAATACAAAATTCAAGGGAGATTTTACTTACAACCAGTCGACTTTTCCCTCTCTGCTGATTATTAACCCCAAATCCCATAATAAGGTGAATATAGTAAGTTTTATGGGCATGAAAAGACCTCACTTTCTGTTGAACCTATCCAATACCATTGCAGATTAGCAATGTTCTCGATAAGAAACGTTTCAATGGAGGAAAGATTTATTGTCATCTGTGATATTACAGAGTATTTTTTAGGAATGAGAAAGAGGAAAAACAATAGCAGAATTTGTCAAATCAGCAATAAACCAAATTGGACAATGCTATGAGATGGGAAAAGGGAACAATGAAGACAAATCACCAATGGACATGGAATTCCAGTTTTCAAAGATGTGCTAAGCTATATATATATATGTATGTATGTATGTGTGTATGTGTGTATATGTATATATACACATACATATATGTATACACATATACATACACACATATATACACATAATACATATGTGTCTTTCTATTATCTAAGGGCTATCATCAATTCTAGCATATATACATATACACTCTTATACATATTACTTCACACATTTGTATATTTGTAAACACATAGTTCATTGCAAGCAGATATAAACTCACCCAGGGGAGTCCAAACATCATGACCTTGTGTGGAAGGGGGAAAATTACTGAGTGCTCAATTTTTAATGCCTCGGTATATGGGTTTTTTATGCCTAGTGTGAGAATTGGAATGACACCCCCTTCTGGGAGAGATATTGCAGGGAAGCTCTGCCATAAGGAGAAAGCATATGACTTGGAAACCATGTGACTTTAGTGCCCGGAAGTTACCAGGCATCTGGAAGTTGCCTGGTATCTGGGAAGTTACATCTATAGAACCACCCATGGGACCTGTCAATCAGAGCTACCAACCAATTAGCTTGGAGCTGTGTGTGTGTGTGTACTGCCTTGTTTCCAGTTTCACAAGGGGGAATTCTGGGTGAAGCCCCTGAGTAGGGGTTTTTTGGGTTCCTGACCTTGGCTTGGCAGGTTGGATGCTGGGGTCCATTAGTTAGTGAGAGGAAGTTTGCCTTTTACCTCTCTCTCTCTCTCCTCACCAACTTTTGATGCACTTTAATAAATACTTAAAAGTCTAAACTCTTGCTAAAGCTTCTAATTTAAGGTGACCACTCATTAGATTTTAGATATCATAGCTAGAATTTTAGGCACCTTACACTAGGTATATAAGAAAATCTTGTTAGATAGGTCAATGATCTGCCCGGAGTCCAATAAAATAATGTACAAAATAATCACCAAATCAATGTCTTCCATAAAGATCATTTAGTCTAACTTAAACACAAAGCTAAGACTGGGATGCTTTGTTTCCACAGATCCAAAATTTAGAGGACATCTGACAGCATTCGTACTCCTTCACTAGGCAGAAACAACTGAGCTAATAGCCTAGTAGGCAAGTATTAAAATAGGAAGCTAACAGATGGAGACCTTCCTTCACACCCTCCCACTCCCCACATACAATTGATTGTGCCCAAAGTGAGTTCCCCACCCAAGGTGGCTGACCCCTGCCCTGCTTTCTCTCCTAGTGGCCATCTCTCTAGCAACTGTCTTATGTCCCAAGATGGCTGTCTTCCCATCATGAAGTGATATCCCAGAGTTATCTCCCCAAATGGGGCTTTGTATCCACAACTACAAGATCTCTCCCTGAGGTCTTGCCATCCTCTACAAACTATATGTCAGGTACTGCACTAGGCACTATGCTAGGCATTAGAAATACAAAGACAAAAGTGAAACAGTGTCTGCCCTTAAGGATCTTAAGATCTAATCTGAAGAAATAACATGCACATATATGAGACTATACAAAATAAATACAAGGTTTTGGGGAGGAGAAGGTCCTAACATCCAGGAAACTCAGCAAAGGCTTTTTTTGTAAATAGTAGTGATTGAGCTTAATGTTGAAGAAAACTAGAGATTATAAATTGTAGAGATGAGGAGAGAGTTTATTCCAGGCATGTGATATGGGCAACAGCTCATACAAAGACATGGAAATTGGAAGCGTGATCTTGTCTGTAAGGAAAAGCAATAAGTTTAGTTTGACTAGGCTGTAGAATGTAATGCAAATAAAGCTGAAGGGATAGGATGGAGCCAGGTTGCAAAGGGCTTTAAATGACAAAGTAGTTTATGTTTGACCTTAGGGACAATAGAGAAATGCTGGGGTTTATTGGGCATGGTCAGACTTATGTTTTAGGAAAACCATCTTGATAACTGTTTTGGGAATGGCTTGGAGTTGAGGAAAGACTATAAGCAGTGCGACCAATTAGGATGCTATTACAATAGTTGAAGAGAAATATGATAAGGATGTGAACTAGGATGGTAGCTATGTACAAGGAGAAAAGGGGACAAGAGATTCTATGGATGTAGAAATGGTAAGATTTGATAACTGACCAAATATGTGGGATAAGCAAGAATAAGGAGTAGAGGATGATAGTGAAGTTACTAAGAGACTTGATCAGAAGGACAGTGGTACCATGTACAGAAACAAGGAAATTAGGAAGAGGGGAAGGTTTTTTGGGGAAAGATATTGAGGTTCATTTCAAAAATGTTAAATTTGAGATGCATGAGGCACTTCTAGGCGTGGAATGGATAGTGTGCCAGACCTGGAATCTTTTTTTTTTTTTTTGCAGGGCAATGAGGGTTAAGTGACTTTCCCAGGGTCACACAGCTAGTAAATGCCAAGTGTCTGAGGCTGAATTTGAACTCAAGTCCTCCTGAATCCAGGGCCAATGCTTTCTCCACTGCACCACCTAGCTGCCCCCCAGACCTGGAACCAAGAAGTCCTAAGATCAAATCCAGCCTCAGACACTTAGTAGCTATGTGACCCTGGGCAAGTCCCTTAATTTCTGTTTGCTTCAGATTCTTCATCTATAAAATGGGGATAATAATAGCACTTAACTGGAGTCTTTAGCATGGAAATGATCGTTGAACTCATATAAGCTGATGAAATCCCCAAGAGAGAAAGTTTATACAGAAAGAGGGGCCAAGTTGAGAGCTGTGGAGTATACCCATAGCTAAGAGGGAAGTACATAGATGATGATCTGGCAAAAGAGACTGAGAAGGAGTGGTCAAACTGGGAGGAGGAGAATCAAGAGAGAGCAGAGTCAACAAAGTCCAGAAGTGAAAGAGTGTCTGGAAGAAGTTAAGGAGTGAGAAAAGACCATCAGAGAGAATAGTTCCAGTGGAGTGATAACATCTGAAGCCAAATCAAAAAAGGTTAAGGAATGAGAGGAGAGGAAGTTTAGGCAATGAGTGACTTTTCTTTCTGTTTGAGAAAGGGAAGAGAAATATTGTAAAGTAGTTTGAAGGTATGGTCAAGTCAAGTGGAGGATTTTTTAATATTTTCTTTTTGTCTTTTGAGGGTTTTTGCTTTTGTGTGTGTGTGTGAGGCAATTGGGGTTAAGTGACTTGCCCAGGGTTACACAGCTAGTAAATGTTAAGTGTCTGAGGCCTGATTTGAATGCAGGTCCTCCTGAATCCAGGGCCAGTGCTCTATCCACTGTGCCACCTAGCTGCCCTGGTTTTTTGCTTTTTAAGGATGGAGAGATAGGTACCTTTGCAGGCAAGCAGTGCAGGAGGAAGAGGATAGATAAAGCCAAGATTATAAAAGAGAGAAAGAGGGCAATCTGCAGGAGAAGATGGGAACAGATGAAGGGATGGGATCAAGTCATGAAGGTTGTAGTGGGTTCAACATAAGCAAGACCCTCCTTGTTCTAATAGAATTAAAAGTGACCCATCTTCCCTGTAGCAATGATAGGAGTCAAAAATATTATCCTTATTCCCCCACACCTGTACTTTTGATGTTGCCTTCAGTATTACCCCTTTGACCCTCTATAATGTGTATTTCTCAATCTCTACTTTAGACTTTGGGATTCCTGTGTGTTATAGGCAGATAAGAAGGAGGCCCTCTGGTCTGCTCTTGCTGGAGCACAAATCATGGAGTCCTGAGCCTGTGCTCTAATAAATTCTAGGGAAACATGTGGCTTAAAGCTTAGGCACTTGTCACTTTAGGATTATATGGTAAATCTTAGGTGTTTCCTTGGTCTCTCATTCTATATTGCTGGCCAGGAAGAGTTGCCAATTCACTGGATCTTAAAGGAAGTGATCCCATCCTCCAGACTTTTTCTTCCCCTCAGCAGACATTATCAGAATTCTTCAAACCTTGACTTTCCCTCATGTGGTAGCTGTTAGCGTATGACAGTGATCATACATGAGCTGCCTAGGTGAGCCTGAACCTAGACTTCAGATCCCTGGATGCCTCTTCTATTTTGTATGCCTTCTGTGAACACAGGTGACCCAAAAGTGACCCCAGGATGAATTTGTTCAGCCTTCAAGGCAGCTTTCTGACTTTGAAAGGGCAAAGGATCCTGAGTCCCTCAGTCAGAGGTGACAGTCAACAGGAAAAGTGATCTTCAACTATACCTTTCTTGGAGAAATGGCACCAACGGGAAGAAGCTTTTGGCTTGCTGAAAGCCCTGACCTGGCTTGCCAAAAATGACTCTTGAAAGAAACAGTACAAAAAAGAAAGGAAGGAAGGAAGGAAAAGAAGAAAGAAAGAAAAAGAAACAGTACAGAGCTAAGGGAAAGGAAAAATGCAGACTCAGCAGTCTCATGATCTACTTCATCTTTTGATGTTTTAAGTCTCAACTTTCTGGGAAAATTTAATGACAGCTAGCTGTAAGTTACTACTGCATGTTTAAGAATTTTTTCGGGGCAGCTAGGTGGCGCAGTGGATAGTGCACCGGCCCTGGAGTCAGGAGGACCTGAGTTCAAATCTGGCCTCAGTCACTTAACACTTACTAGCTGTGTGACCCTGGGCAAATCACTTAACCCCAATTGCCTCACAAAAAAAAAAAAAAAAGAATTTTTTCAATTTGTGGTGACCTCAGATAAACTGAGATCTGGGAAAGACCTTAATTTAGAAAGGTCAAGATCACCTACTGCATCCTGGGCTATCATCAATCATCTTGACCTTTGTCTTGCCATTGGGCCCAATGACTTTAGAGGAGAGGGTGAGGCTAATGACTTTGTGCAGCTCTGCCTCACTCAAATCCAATTCTTTTTTTTTTTTTGGTGAGGCAATTGAGGTTAAGTGACTTGCCCAGGGTCACACAGCTAGTAAGTGTTAAGTGTCTGAGGCCGGAATTGAACTCAGGTCCCTCTGAATCCAGGGCCAGTGCTCTATCCACTGTGCCACCTAGACGCCCCTGCACCACCTAGCTGCCCCTCAAATCCAATTCTTGTTCAAGTCACAACCCCTATAATGTCATTGGTCTTCTTTGGAAATGAAGTATAAACAACAACAATGCAACTTTGTGCGGATGAGTCTTTTGTGTTCTGTAGCATCTATTTAAGTAAATAGTTTGGCTACATATGATCTACAGGAATCCTGAGTGCCTTTCTATTACCCCACCCTTTTTCTGGGGAGGGCCTAGACATGAGCCAAAACAATGATTGAAGTGATTCTCTCTCTAGGGCTGTGGGGTATGGGTACAAAGAGTCAACAACAGAAAGAAAAAGAGCTTTACTCCCTGATATGGGGACGATGGCTCCCCAGGATTAAACCTGGTCAGAGAATATGGACAGAGCTAAGAGGGTGCCCCTTAGTGGAACAGGAGAATGCAAACACCCATAATACCTTTGGTCCCAGCAGCAGCAGATTCTGTGTGTGTTGTTACATATGTTCCTTACTCTCTTCAGTCCCAGATCTGTTGGTTTTTTGTGGCCAGCCCAATCTCTTCTATTGCTCTAGCCTTCTACCAGAAACCTCCCTCATCTCTTTATTCTTATCCTCATGTTTTTCAACCACTTGAGGGTCAGAATCAGTCTAGCAAATTTTCATTAATTTGCAAAATGTTTACTACCAGATGCCTTTGCTTCTTGAAACTTATAAACTTTTAAAACTCCTCCTATTTCTCATACCCTTACCACCCCCATTCTCAGGTACTCCCTAGATCCTAATCTTAGCCCCCAAAATCTTTAATAGCCTCTCTGCTGCATCTGAACATGGTAGAGTCATCCATAATTGAGAATTTATATAATGTATTAGCCTGAAGTATAGTTTAGATTGAGAAACTCTAATGACCTGAGACTATGCAGTTATCAGTCAGTCTGTACTTTGGGCCAGATGGTCATGAACACAATGCATATGCATATTGGGACATATAGATTATAAACATGGTACCATGGAAAGAGCACTAGCTCTGAAATCAGAGGCACTAGATTCAAATTCTTTTTCAGATAGGACTACCTGTGTCCTTGGGCAAGTCACTTAACATCCAATCACTTAACAACTCAGTTTCCCCATCTGTAAAATGATGGCATTGGACTAGAGGGACTCTTTGACCTTCAAAGCAATGATCCCAGAATACTGGAGATTAACTGTGTGCTGGAGAAAACAAGGAAGAAGAGTCAACAAAAAAATAGCTAATAAGGAACCCAGCCTTCAATACATTAAACATGAAGAACTTGGGCTATAGGTTAAGGAAGTTTTTCATCCGCTTCCAAATAAATTTATATTTTGTACATTTGATGGGGCCAATGAGTAGGATATGGGAAAAAGATGAAAATAAGAATTAAGTATAGTAGTGCACATCTTAATTAATAAGTCATGGGGGAAAAAACTCCATGCATAAATAAAATGGTTAATTGCTATCCATGTAAGATAATGCATCATACATATAAAAAGGTAACCACAACATACTCTGGGTGTCAAGGAAGCAGTTAACAGCAGCTCCTCTAGGAATGTCTGCTTGAAACATAACTGCTATGATACTATGGAGGTAGGAATGGGATGTATGGTAGAAAATAACTGTAGCTGTTATGATGTCATTTGGGATCTCTTCTCCTAGACATTTTCCTCCTTTATTTAAAAAAAAAAAGTGGGGAAGCTAGGTGGTACAGTGGATAAAAAGCCGGCCCTGAATTCAGGAGGACATGAGTTCAAATCCGACCTCAGACACTTAACACTTACTAGCTGTGTGACCCTGGGCAAGTCACTTAACCCTCATTGCCCTGCTTTAAAAAAAAAAAAAGTACGTTTAGTTTTGTTTTTTCTTAAAGTACAGAGACTTTTTTAATCCTTTTTTTTTAGTTCAAAACTCTTCCCCTCTCCCTATTACTGCATCATCCAATGAGAAAAACAAAACCTTTTATAAATATGTAAATATGTAAAGTCAACATCATTTAGTTTTGAACAGACCAACAGTCATTCTCAGTTCTTTACTCCTTCTTCCTTATATCCCAAATCCAATCAATCACCACATGTTGTTGCTTCTAGATCCACAATATCTCTAACATATATCTCCTTTCCACTTATGCAGCCACTACCCTAGTTTGGTCCTTCATTACCTCTCTCCTAGACGCTTACAATAACTTCTCGATTGATCTCCTTATTTTGAGGCTCTTTGATCTCTAATCAATCTTTGAGACAGCTACCAAAGTGAAATTTCTAGGGTACAACTGACCATGTTACTTCCCTTTTTAGGAAGTTTCAGTGACTCTTTTATTGACACTGATATAAAATGAAATCCCTTCTCGGGGCAGCTAGGTGGCGCAGTGGATAGAGCACTGGCCCTGGAGTCAGGAGTACCTGGGTTCAAATCTGGCCTCAGACACTTAACACTTACTAGCTGTGTGACCCTGGGCAAGTCACTTAACCCCAATTGCCTCACTAAAAAAAAAAAAAAAAGAAATCCCTTCTCTCTGAACCATAAAGTCCTCCTTAATTTAGGTCCAGCCTATCTTTTCAGACTTGACACATTTTTTCCCTTTAAATACTCTCTGACTCATTCATTATTTAGGATTTCATTGTTCTACTTCCATTTAGTTCTGTATCTTTTGTTTGTGGTTCCTGAATTAATTACTATTTTTATTGTATTATAGTATGTGAAGAATGCATTTACTATTTTCGCTTTCTTAGAATATGCTATAGCTCTGTAAACAGTCAAGTTTTTAAAAAGTTCCATGTGGCACTGAGAAATACATATATTCTTTTGCTGTCCCATTTAGAAGGCATTGTTAAGGGGCAGCTAGGTGGCACAGTGGATAGAGCACCGGCCCTGGAGCCAGGAGGACCTGAGTTCAAATCCGGCCTCAGTCACTTAACACTTACTAGCTGTGTGACCCTGGGCAAGTCACTTAACCCCAGTTGCCTCTTAAAAAAAAAATTTTTAAAAGAAGGCATTGTTAGTCTTTTAACTCTAGTTTTTCCAGCAATTTGTTTAGTTTCATATTTTCCCTTTTATCTTTATGTTAGATTTATCCAAATCTAATTTTGTTTTGTATGACTTCACATGTACAACTGATGTCATATTTCTTGCCTTCTTTATGGATGGGGGAGAGGCATTAGAGAAGAAGGAAAATTTGGGAGCTAATTTTTAAAAATGAATGCTTAAAATTAATTAATTAATTAAATGGGGACAGCTAGGTGGCACAGTGAATAGAGCACTGCCCTGAAGTTGGGAGGACCTCAGTTCAAATCTCACCTCAGACACTTACTAGCTGTGTGACCCTGGGCAAGTCACTTAATCCCAATTGCCTTAAACATCCAGACTTGATCTATATCTTGTCACTGGACCTGAATGGCTCTGGAGGAAAAAGTGAGATTGGTGACCTTGCACAGCCCTTCCTCACTTAAATCCAATTCAGTGCAAGTCATGACATCATATCTTGATGTCACGGTCCTATTTGTGAATGAAGGACAAAACAACAACAATTAATTAAAAAGGAAGAAAATGTTTATATATATATTCAAAGCTGAGAGAGGGATATTGAAATCTCCTGTCTCTATTGTGTCATTGTCTATGTCTCCTTATAGTTCAGATGTTGCTATGAATTTGGACACTAAGGCATTTGTAGTAAATAAGTTTATTACTGTAAGGAGCTAAAATTCTAGCTAGTCTGTCTAAAATATCTAATGAGTGGTTGCCAATAAATTGTAAGCTTTAGCAAGAGTTAGACTTTTTTTTTTTAGTGAGGCAATTGGGGTTAAGTGACTTGCCCAGGGTCACACAGCTAGTAAGTGTTAAGTGTCTGAGGCCAGATTTGAACTCAGGTCCTCCTGACTCCAGAGCCGGTGCTCTATCCACTGCACCACTTAGCTGCCCCAAGAGTTAGACTTTTAAGCATTTATTAAAAAGAATAAGAATTTGGTGAAAAGAAAGAGAAATGCCTAGATTCATCTATCTATTGATGGGAGAGTACATTTCTACCTCCACTGTCCACCTGAGTCCTCATGAAAGAGACCAAGAAAGCCAGCCTTGCCGCCTCTTCCTCCCACCAGCAAACGTCACTTCCTGATGCCAAAGAAAAGCCACATGGCTTGCCCTCAGGCGCCTTCTCCTCATGGAGGAGCTTTCCTACAGTAAGTCTTCAGCAGGTGGTGTCATTCCAATCATTACAGTCCCCCCTTTGTTTCTTCAAGAAACACAGGGTTTTTCCTTGATGAAACAGTCAAAAATAACAGAATATAATACCCTATGCTAACAAACAATATGTTAATAACATTATAGAAAAAGGGAAAAAGGAAAGTTTGTCCAGGGGGCGGTCCCTCATGAATCGGCGCTTTGACACTGGCCTGCAGAGGGAGGGCCTCTACAGAGAATACATATTACAAAAGGTGTACATAACAACAGAAGGGAATAAAAATCAACAAAATCAAATTGTTCAAGTCTTTTAAAGTCTTTTCTCAGATGATTCTTGGGACGTCCTCTGGGTGTAGTCGTGGAATGGAAATCTTTTCAGGGGTTGGTGTTTGGATGCTGGTAATCAGTCAGGAAAATTTCCTACAAAATTGAGCTTAACACAACTTTAAAATAGCTTTGTCAATAATCAAATCAAACAATGAGAGTTCTTAAAAACATGTCTAAGGGAATTCAGAATCTTAGTTGTTACACATGAAACATATAATAAAAGAAAAAATAAAACTAATGCACTGAACTAAATGAAGAAGAGGAGACGGAGGAAGAATCTGTGTGGGAAGAATTATTATATAACCAGATAAAATCAGGAGAGAAAAAGTAACTAATAAGCAAAAACCTAAAGGAAAAGGAGGTAACAAACACATAGGATGAAAGGATCAGGAGTGAGGGGAAGAGATCCAGTGGAAATAGGGCCACCTTAAAAAAGATTAAGGAAAGGTAACTGAAGTAAATAGTACTGTGTTTATAGCAGAAGAGGGAAAAACAATAACTTAAAAAAACAACTCCAATATTAGTTACTTTTTGTGTCCCTTTTGTTATCCATTATCCATCCTTTCTTTTCACTCTAGACTCTTGTTCTCTGATTCATGGCCCCAATAATTATCTGTTCTCTCTCTTTTTTTGTATTACTCATCCAATCAAAATTGCCAAGGCATCCATTCCAGGCTTTCCACTGTGCCTTGCTCCCATAACAATGCCAATTATTTCAGGTGTCAGAAAGGATATGCCCATGGTTGGGCCCATCCTCCAGCACATCCATGACTATGCAGCCCATTAATTTTTTATTTATTTATTTTATTTTATTTTTTATAGGGCAATGGGGTTAAGTGACTTGCCCAGAGTCACACAGCTAGTAAGTGTCAAGTGTCTGAGGCCGGATTTGAACTCAGGAACTCCTGAATCCAGGGCCGGTGCTTTATCCACTGCGCCACCTAGCCGCCCCTATGCAGCCCATTATTAATCTATACCTTTCCTGTTCCATGCTCTCCCATTTCCCCAACTGCCATTTGTCCCAAAGAGGTCCAATTACCTCTATCTTCCCTTCTTTGTTTTTTTAAATTTGTTTCTTGAAGGCAGGGATTATACAAGTTTGTGCAGCTTTGTTTTATTATCTGATCTGTCACTTTTTTATTTTATTGGACTTGTTTTATTCATTCACATTTATAGTCATAGAGGTTTATATTTTCTACCACATGACTCTAATAAATAACATTACTGATATTGGTTTGTTATTTATGGTTCCTTTCAGAATAATATAGTTTCCTTGTTTATCACTTTTTTTTAATGTTTCTTTTTCTTCTGTCAGATAACATAATTACAACTCCTGCTTTTTGGGATTCACTTGATGTATCCATTCATCAATGGAACAACCTTTTATCACCAAAGCAAGCTTTCCTTCCTTTTCCCTCTTTTTCAGTCCTTTGCCCCTCCTCCTCACCCACTCCCCTGTATGCTCTTCTCTTTCTGAGACCACAGGGGTCATCTTCCTCTCATTACTAGGCCTCGATTTGACCTAACACATCACACAACCTCTCTATCTGCCTCTCCCCCGCCCCCCCCCTTTTTTTTATAAAAGTATCTTATTGTTTTCCATTTACATGTAAGGATAGTTTTCAACATTTGTTTTTTTGTTTGTTGTTTTGGTGAGGCAATTGGGGTTAAGTGACTTGCCCAGGGTCACACAGCTAGTAAGTGCCAAGGGTCTGAGGCCAGATTTGAACTCAGATCCTCCTGAATCCAGGGCCAGTGCTCTATCCACTGCACCATCTAGCTGTCTCAATATTTGTTTTTATAGGATTTTTTAGTTCCAAATTTTTCTTCCACCCTCCCTTCCTTCCCCCCTCCCCAAGACAGAAAGCAATCTGATATAGGTTATCTATGTACCATCACATTAAACATATTTCTGCATCAGTCATATTGTGAAAGAAGAATCAGAACACAAGGGAAAAACCTCAAAAAAGAAGGAAATAAAAAACAACCCAAAAGTAGAAACAGTATGGTTTAATCTGCATTCAGAATCCATAGCTCTAGGGACAGGTAGGTGGCACAGTGGATAAAGCACCAACCCTGGATTCAGGAGTACCTGAGTTCAAATTTTACCTCAGACACTTGATACTTACTAGCTGTGTGACGCTGGGCAAGTCACTTAACCCTCATTGCCCTACAAAAAACAAAAACAAACAAAGAAAAAAGTACAAATGGTCAACATCAGCTATACAGAATCCACAATTCTTTTTTCTGGTTGTGGAGAGCATTTTCTATCATGAGTTCTTTGGAATTGTTTTGGATCATTGCACTGCTGTGAAGAGCCAGGTCTATCACAGTGGATCATCACACAATGTCTCTCTCCCTTTTGCATACCATCCCATGTTGTGATGCAGTTCCCCAAAGAAAGGAGCCAATCAGGACCCTGCAGTGCACCAGTCTTGCTCACTCTCAGATGTGTTTGCTGGCATTCACTGGTTGACCTTGCTGAACTATGAACCCCAAACCAACCTAAATCAACCACAGGGTCACCTGTTCCTGCAAAACATTGTGATTGGGGGAGCAGCTAGATGGCACAGTGGATAAAGCACCGGCCCTGGATTTAGGAGTACCTGAGTTCAAATCTGGCCTCAGACACTTGACACTAACTAGCTGTGTGACCCTGGGCAAGTTACTTAACCCCTATTGTCCCACAAAGAAAGAAAGCAAGAAACATCCTGATTGGTTCCTTTTTGACTCTGTGTCCAGTGCATCTGACTGGTATGGCAACTCATAGAAAACAGACATATTAATCTGGGAGTACTCTCACATCAGGTTCTATCCATAATGCTGCATGCCTACCTCTTCATTGTTACCTACACCAGATTTCCAACTTTACCCCTGTCTCTCTGTGTAAATGTTTCTCATTAATCTCTGGACTGTTACTCTGTTGCTGTTGTCTCCTGTATTGATTTACTTCTGCAGTTTTGTTGTTTAGAGTGTTTAAGAAGCAAATCATCTATTCAGTTATGGTTTTCTTTCTAAAACAATGTTTCAAATACCTCTTTTTTTTTTTTTTTTTTAGTGAGGCAATTGGGGTTAAGTGACTTGCCCAGGGTCACACAGCTAGTAAGTGTTATGTGTCTGAGGCCGGATTTGAACTCAGGTACTCCTGACTCCAGGGCCGGTGCTCTATCCACTGTGCCACCTAGCTGCCCCTCAAATACCTCTTTATGTTTGAATATTCATCTTCCCCCCCCCCCCCATGGTTAAACTGAGATTTGTTGGGTAGATCTCCCTGGGCTGTATCCTGAGCTCTATTGATCTTCAAAATACATTATTCCATTTCCTCCTACATTTTCTGGTATTTGCAGACTAGTCTTCTGTTATTCAAATTTACTTTCCTTTGTATTTGAAGGCCTTTCTACTGATCATTTTCAGAATTTGTTGTTTCTAAATTGACTTGTTAAATTTAACCTCTATTTGTCCTGGAGTTGCAGTCTTAGTTTCTTTCCTGGAGGCAATCTGTGAATTCTTTGAATTGGCATTTCATTTTCTACATTCAAAAATTCTGAGAAGTTCTCATCTATTATTTTCTACATTCTAGTGTTAAAGGTTTTTGTCTGTCAGGTTCTTCTGGGAGACCTATGATCTTTAGGTTAAACAAAACATACTACTCTTTTTTTTTTTTTGCAGGGCAGTGGGGGTTAAGTGACTCGCCCAGGGTCATACAGCTAGTAAGTGTCAAGTGGCTGAGGCCAGATTTGAACTCAGGCACTCCTGAATCCAGGGCTGGTGTTCTATCCACTGCAACACCTAGCTGCCCCTGCTTCTACTATTAATGTTTTCCTTATTAATTTATCTGGTTATATTAAAAGTCTTTGAGTTTCCTTCTTTCTGAGATCTTTGGTAATTTCAGTCTTTTTTTTCTTCTTCCTGATTTTCCCCTATTCACTTTCTGACTCTGTCACCTCTGATGGTGGTTTCTTTGGGGGCTGGATCTCAAAGCATCTTAGTCTGTTCCCACATCAGGCAGGTTATCCAGCCTAGGTCTTTGCCCCAAATGACTTGGGTGATCAGAAGCGGTCCCAGCTGGATGCTGTGCTCTTTCCCTCAGATTAGTGAAGTGCTGCACACATGGTGTCCTATCCTTCTCCCTCTGTTCCTTAATTCTCTGCACTGACAGTTCAGTTTTGTAGCATTTTTACCGAGGTTGTGGCTGCTAACAAGCTTTTGTTCCTTAAGGGTTGCAGCCACACTGGCTATCTCACATGAGCAAACTTCCAAAACCTGAAGTTGGGGTCTTCATAGCACTGGAAAGACGGACAGAGAAAAGGGTGTGAGGATGGGTTACTTTGTAAGTCTGTGTTGGGTTCTTGAGTCTATTAGTGCAGCCTCATGTCAGTAGTGTGAGAGGTGGGGAGGGACATTGAATGAACTCAGGGTCAGTAAGGCCAGCTCATGGTTTTTTATTGTGGGTTTTTTTTAAACCTTCTTTTGGATTTTGGATTTCCTAGAAGAAAGCTTCTTAAACTGTGGCTCATGACCCCATGTGGGGTTGCATAAGTAAATGCAGGGGTTGCAAAAAATTTGGCAACAGTAAAAGGTTATGTATACCTATTTTATATACCTATATATCAGAGGTCATATAAAAATATCTTGAGTGAAAAGGGGTCATGAGTGGAAAAAGTTTAAGAAGTCCTGTCCTAGAACATGGAGATAGCTAAAGTTGCTTTATCTTTGGCACTTCTGTTTCAGAGGAATTTGAGACATTAGGATGATCAGAGAAGATGACTAGTCTTCCATCTGGTTGCTCACATGACCCAGAAGTCCTTTGTATACTCTTTGGTCCAGTCAAAATGACCTACTAACTCTTCCTCATATACAACATTCAATCTGCCATCTTGGTGCCCCTCCATACATGGAATATATATATTTCCTTCTTTCCTCCACTTCTTAGGATCCCTAGCTTCCTTCAAAGTATAGTTCAAGCACTACCTTGCAGGTGATCCCCAGGCTTAGAGAAAGAATAAAAATAGAGATTCAGTCTGGAAGACAATAAAACCTGGGTTGAAGTCAAGACTGGCATATTCTGTGTGTGATGCTGAATAAATCATTTAACCTCTCAGTTTATTATTAGCCAGCTCTCTTAAGATAATAAATTTCAGAGAAGGTGCTACCCGGTAATGGTAGAGGTAGCTTCCTCACCTTGTGAGTTCCCTATACCAATGAAATCCCAAGTCAAGTGCCAATCCTTTATCCTTAACCCTAGCATAGTGACTAATACATAATAGGTGCTTATTAAATGCTGGCTGGTTGATTGATCAGTTACATACACCCCCTCATCTCCACTCATCCTGTCACCATACTCGTTCAGGTGCTTTTTATTTCTGATCTAGCTTTTAAACTTCATGGTCTCTCCACTCCTCATCCACCAGCTCCAAACTGCTGTCTCCACTGTTGGACCCCATCATTACCTCCTGTCCTCCGGAACCTTAGACTTGGAACCACCCTGGATCATGGTAGATGATCTTTTGCTTTACTTTCCATTTATCAATTCCAACCCCAGATGTCAAGCTCCTTTTCAGTTCCCTATTTATGTGTTGTCTTTCTTTGTTAGAATGTAAGCTTGTCGAGGTCAAGGACTGTCTTGCTGTCTTGTATTAGTATCACCAGTGCTTAGCACAGTGCCTGGCACAGAATAAGCAGTTAACAAATATGCTATCATCCAGCCCCCTTCCAATCTACCCTTTACAACCTGACAAAATAATCTTGCTTGAAATTTTCAATGGCTTTTATTGCCTTTAGATAAAAGTACAAACTATTGTGGAAGGTTACATCACTTAAGTCTCAATTGTCTGATAAAATACTAAGAAATAATATGGCAGTGTGCTAGTCTAAAGTCTTTGGTCTCATTTGTATCAAAGATCTAATCAGTTTCCCCAGAATAGAAGACATAATCAATTTCAGGAAAGGATCTAGATTCCCAGAAACTAGGATTTTTAGTGTTCTTCTCATTTATAATAACACTAAGAAAATGAATGTCTCCTTTTTGTTACAACTTAGAGAGGTTTCTCCTCATCCTTAGACCATATTGAAAAGGGAATCCTTGAAGAGAGTAATCTTCCAGGATGGGCTTCTGGCATTAACATTGCTATTCTGTTTAAGTGAATAAAAAACCCTAAACTTAAACTACATACATTTGTTTTCCTTTGTTGGGGAATTTTATCTTTTGTTTCTCTGCTACCATAAAATGTAAATGGGGATGTGCTTGAATATTTTAATTAGCAGAGGTCACCCTGAATCTCTCTCCAAGCAGAAATGTTTTTATATGAATAAATTTTCTGACAGATTTTGGCAAAATTGCAGAGTATAGAGTTTTATTCCATATTATGCGGCTATTTACCTTTGCAGTCACAAAAGATAGAGTGTTGGACTTGAAGTTAGGAACACCTGAGTTCAAATGCTATGTGATCCTGAGCACTCACTTGGCCTCAGTTTGCTCATCCATAAAATGGGGATGATCTGTATCCCAAAGTTGTCATGAGAATAAAATGAGATATCATGTAAAGTATTTTGCAGACTTTAAAGCACTTTATAAACTTTATTATTTCATATTCTAATTTCATCCTGACATCTACCTCTGTACATTTTGGAAGGTCATCCCCATGCCATACCTTGTGCCTAGAAGGCGCTTCCACTTTATTTTAGTTAGTTTTCCTTTCTTTTCTTTTTTGGGGGACAATGAGGATTAAGTGACTTGCCCAGGGCCACACAGCTAGTAAGTGTCAAGTGTCTGAGGCTGGATTCGAACTCAGGTTCTCCTCAATCCAGGACCGGTGCTTTATCCACTGCACCACCTAGCTGCCCCCAGCTGAAGTCCTCTTCTTTCACAGTGCCGCTCAGATGTTACCTTCTCTGTGAAGAAATCAGTGCCTTTCCTCCATATGAAAGTGTATCTCTCCTTCAAATTTTCCTAGAGCACTTTACATTTCCTCTTTGTCCCTTTCAGAGTCTAACTTTGATCATACGTTTTGTGTACACACATATCCCACCTCATAGATTATTAACTCTTTGAGGGTAGGTCTTAACCATCTGTCTGCTATAGTGCCTTGCAAATAGAAGGTACAACAATTGTTAATGAATTGAATTATACATGTTTTGTACATCTTAGTTTGTAATAGAACTTTATGTGAAGTCCTTTAAGGAAAAATCTGTGTCTTTTAAAAACTTTATTAGATAAGGGGTGAAGAAGAGATGTCTAGTAGAGTATTTTGCATATTCTTAAGAGTTTAATAATTATTTGTTGAATTTGAACAAGTCTTTTGTGTGGATTCGGATTCCAAAACTTAACTTTTTTGTTTTTAGTTATTCAGTCATGTCCGACTCTTTGTGACCCCTTGGACCATAGCACTCCAGGCCCTTCTCTCTTTTGCTATCTCCTGGAGGCTGTTCAAGTTCATGTTTATTATGTCCATTACACTATCTATCCATTTCATCCTCTGCCATTGCCTTTTCTTCTACCTGCAATCTTTGCCAACATCAGGATCTTTTCTAGTGAGTCCTGTCTTTTCATTATGTGGCCAAAGTATTTAAACTTCAGCTTCAGTATTAGACCTTCCAATGAATAGCCTTAATTAATTTCATTTGGAGGGGGGTGGGGCGCAGGTCAATGAGGGTTAAGTGACTTGCCCAGGGTCACACAGCTAGTAAGTGTCAAGTCTCTGAAGCCGAATTTTCAGGTCCTCCTGAATCCAGGGCTGGTGCTTTATCCACTGCACTACCTAGCTGCACCCGAGGTTATCTTTTTATGTTTATTAAAAATTAACCTGGGGGCAGCTAGGTGGCGCAGTGGATAGAGCACCGGCCATGGAGTCAGGAGTACCTGAGTTCAAATCCGGCCTCAGACACTTGACACTTACTAGCTGTGTGACCCTGGGCAAGTCATTTAACCCTCATTGGACTGCAAAAAATAAATAAATAAATGAATGAATGAATGAATGAATGAATAAATAAATAAATACTTTGGGACAGCTAGGTGGCGCAGTGGATAAAGCAGTGGCCCTGGATTCAGGAGGCCATGAGTTCAAGTTTGGCCTCAGACACTTGACACATACAAGCTGTGTGACCCTGGGCAAGTCACTTAACCCCAATTGCCTCACACACACAAAAATTAACCTTAGGGTTATTGAATGTGGGTTTTTTCACTATTATTTTTTCAAAATTTAAGTATTTTTTTCCATTTTCCATTTGCATCAGTGATCATTGTTATTTATTTTATTTCACTTTGCTTTTCATTATTAGGTGATATTAATGTTCTAATACAATTCAGTTAAAACAGTTTATAATCTCTGGGTTTCAGTTTCCTGATTTGTAAATTAGGGATTTAAAATGGGAAATGTTTACTAAATTGAACTAAGGTCCCTTTTATCTCAAGAATTCTGTGTTATTTTTCACCCCCTACCTAATAACCCTTTATTTTTAAAAAGGATTTCACAACAATGTGAAATTCACTAAAACAACAAATACTACATTTTGGGCCTTTAGGGGACGGGGAGACCCTATCTATAGCTATAGCCTCTATATAGTTATATGGATGAATGGGTATTTTGGTCTGGTAGTTTAACCTTTTGGGCATAATTTTTTAAATCACTCTTTACACAGTAAATGCAATGTCTTAGCTAGTTTAGTGTAGCTAGAGTTAACTCTAACCGGGGAGGTTCTGGGAAATTTGCCACCAGTGAGTTATTTAAAGGTACTTAAGATGACAACAACTCTTAATTTAGCATTTTAATGAACTCCCCCAGGCAAAGGAGTGACTTTCTTGCACTTTTTTTCACCTTCTTGCTAAAATGTAGCACTTACTTGAGAATAAACTATTTACTTTTTTTTTCCCACTTTAGTTCCTTTAAATGCTGTGTTTGTGGATTGATTACTTTTACGTAAAAGATCTAAGGACATAGAGAAGTGAGTACCCCGGGGGCTAGTTTTTCCTTAACTACAGGGGGCTTGGTCAATAGATTTCAAGAGGTAGGGCAGTCTTAGAGCTACGACTTCCGTGGATAAATCCTAAAGAGTTGCTTAAAGCATATAGAGATTAAATGTGTGCTTTGCCCAGGGTCACTAAGCTTGTAAATATCAGAGGCAGGATTTAGAACCTGGTGTTCTTCTCTCCAAGATCTGCACCATATCCACTATGCCAGATTGCCTCTTATTAAAAATATGAATGGTAAAATGTATAGATGATATCTAAATACCCTCTGGGTTAATGGTAAACACAAAAGCATTTAAACAATGAATCTTACAGCCCTCCTTTCCTATATTATAATAGGACATCTCAATAAATATGTCATCTCAATAAAAATATTTTGGAGGGAGGGAAAATAATAATAAGAGAAATTACCATCTTTATAGCACTGGAAGAACAACAAAAGCATTCCAATAAATTATAAATAAAGCACTAACTCAGCTGTTCTGCTTAGTTTTGACCTCGGGAACATTATTCTTCCCCCTGATAAGCTCATCACTAGAAATTCCAACTTCATGGAGATTGCTTCAGGTTTGGTACCTCAACACCTCCTCAGCACCCTCGGTTGCCTTTCCCCTCTGATTGGTGTGCTGGAGAACAGAACAATAACAAATCTTCCCAAATCCTTCCTTTATAGAGGATTCAGAATTTCCAACTCTATTCCATACCAACTGTTCTGCTGGGTTTTGACTTCACAAAGAACATCATCTCCCCCACCCCCACCCCTTTTCAGCTTTCTTTTGTATATTGTCTTTCCCCATTAGAATGTAAGCTCCCGGAAGTCCAGGACTATTGTTTTGTTTTGTTTTGTTGTGTTTCTTATTTGTATTGTCAGTGCTTAGCACAGCTGACATATATTAGCACATAAGAAATGTTTATTGAGTGACTGAGTAGTATGAAACATTTTGCTAGACACTAACAACATAAAAGCAGGACACAGTCTCTACTCTCAAGGAGTGCATATATACAAGTATACAAATAAATGACACAAGGGATGGTAAGGCAACTGCCAAAGAGAGGTTCAGGCAGAGTACTAGAGGAAATAGGATCACCTTCACCTGAGAAAATGGGATAGTCAAGAAAACTTCTCATGGGACATGGCATCTGAGATGTCTTTGAAAAGAAGGGAGGGGCAGCAACATGAGAGTTGTTAGGAAGTCCAATTTAGAAATGGGAAAAATCTATGAGCAATGGCTTAGAGATAGAAGAGGCTGGAAGAAGAGAGAAGGGAAGAAAAAGGAATAAGTATTCATTAAGAATTTACTGGGGGCGGCTACGTGGTGCAGTGGATAAAGCACCGGCCCTGGATTCAGGAGTACCTGGGTTCAAATCCGGCCTCAGACACTTGACACTTACTAGCTGTGTCACTCTGGGCAAGTCCCTTAACCCCCATTGCCCTGCAAAAAAAAAAAAAAAAAAAGAATTTACTATGTGCCAGACACCTTGCTAAGTACTTCACAAATATTATCTCATTTGATTCTCACAGCAACCCTTCCAGGTAGGTGCTATTAGTGTCCTCATTTTACAGGTGAGAAAACTAGCAAACAGAGGTTAAGTGACTTGCCCAGAGTCATACAGCTAATAAGTGTCAGAGAGTTTTTGTTTTTTGGTTTAACAGGAAGGTGTGACAAAACTACAAATTTGTGTGCAATCAATTTAATTCAATCATTATTCATTAAGCACCCAAGAACTGTGTACACTAAGTACTAGAGATAGAAAGGCAAAAATGAAATAGTCCTTACCATCAAAGATTGGATTCTGCTAGGGGGAAATAACATGTACATAGATAAATATCTATATCTATATCCACAAAGTATAAATTGAGCAACACAAAGTACCTACTGTCTAATCCCTAAAGAGAACTGTCTTCACACAAAAAAGTTTGGTCTGATCTTTCAGACAGGAAAGACCAAATGGATGAAGAATGTCTACTGCCCAGATTATATCGTGCATTTGAACAGACAGCCTATAGAACTTGTCCATCATTATGAACGAATATGTGATCAGTCTAGAAAGAGAGATTAGAACCAAACTATGAAGAACTTCGAATGTTAGACAGAGGAGTTTGTATTTTATTCTAAAGGCAACTGGGAACATCTGAAGCATCTTAGGTAGGGGAGTGACTTGGTCAGATGTGTATTTTAGGAATTTTATTCTATACTCAAGATTTCTGTACTATTTTTTTTTTCAAATTTAGCCAAGGTAGATGGATCTCAACTCGAGCAGTGTAAGTGACTATATTTTCCTAATCAAAAAAAGAAATACATGGTCTGACAAAGGATATTCCTTCTACAAAACCTTGTCATAACTTTACTTTCTATTCTTGAAATCAGGACTTCCCAAGAAAACTCTGGAGGTATAGCTAGGTTCCAATTAATGCAAACAATGAATCTCCTGATGTGGTTGCATATGTTTCAGTTCATACTATTTGAAGTTATAATTATGCAAAATATGGTAACTGGTGTCATCCCAAAGGAATTATCCAATGCAAATTCAAATGATGTGACCACTTGAGGGGAACTAATTATTTGCACTAATTGGTGCCTAGTTGCACTGTCACTATACCCATGGGGTAGGGATTGGGGGAGGGTGGGTAGACATCTATGGAGCAACTTTTCAATAATTTACAAATTTACTGCAGAAAGGATGCTAAGGAGGTTTCCAGATAGCTAAAAATGCTGAAGATGTCTTTAGATAGGGGAGACATCTTGAATCAAATAGGCTTAGAAATGATTACATACTTTGTAGAAGACAAGGAACAGAAGGAAAGGAACTAAGTGATTTTTTTTTTTTACCAAAACAAGGAACTTAATCTTTAAAAAAAAAAAAAGGAATGAAATGGTCTTTCTGTTTACACCATTCCCAGGATTCTAGTTCCTTCTGAAATCCTTTAAGAATAGTTTCTAATTTCAAATCTCATATCTTTGATCACCTCAGTTAGAAATATAGACTATTATGTATTATGTAAATGCTATTATGTTGCCAAATCCTAACCTTTTCCTCCCAACCAGTCCCTTCACCAGAAAAAAAAAATTTAAATGATTAAAATATGTACATAAACTTATTTCTATCTTTTGAGGTATAGTTGAATAGAATTTTAAAATGTAATTTCTGTAGAGACCTATAGGTTTGGGGTCTATGGACACTAGGCTGTGGACAGTGCTCCTCAGGTTCACTCAAGGACAATCATAATGACATGGGCTTAGGATAAGTCAGAAGAAGCTTCTCCTTTGAGAAGCAAAACCAAAGCTGACCAAATAACAGGACAGCCATATGGAGGAATTAAGCTACTATTGAAGTTTAGCTTGGCCAACTAGATAACAAAATGGACTAATGTGAGAAGTAAGGGAAGATAAAATTCTATAGCAGCAAAGCCAATTAGGTGTAGAAGCAGGCAAGCTTTCCCCACCCCACCCCAAAGGGAACTTTCCACTTTCAGGTGGACACCCCATCTATCCTCTATATAAGCTTTTGCCTTCCTTCTGTTCTGGCAGGAGAATGTTTGAGCCCTCCTCCCCAGGGGTAAAGTCTTTGATTTACCCCTCAACCCCTCAACCACTTTCTCTAGGGCCAAATAAAAGACCATTTTAATTCTAATTGGACTGTGTGTGAGAGTGTAATTCTTTTTTTCTTTTCTTTTCTCTTTTTTTGAAGGGCAATGAGAGTTAAATGACTTGCCCAGAGTCACACCACTAGTAAGTGTCAAGTGTCTGAGATCGGATTTGAACTCAGGTCCTCCTGAATCCAGGGGCAGTGTTTTATCCACTGTACCACCTAGCTGCCCCCAAGAGTGTAATTCTTTACAGAGGAATACCTAAGGACCCCCACCACCTTTCCATGACAATAGTTTCCACCAAATATCTGTCTTCTAATTTCTCATCTTTTTATGAATTATCTTTTTCACTGGGTCCAAAAGCAACCTAATAGAAATGCTTTAGAATTTCTCTAAAGTTACTTACATCACAAAATCTCTCAATCTAATAAGAGCAGACCTTACTCCAGAGAAAATCAGGGAAATGGCTCCTACCCAATAACAAACCATAGATGTTTAAACTTAAACACATGTCACTGTTAATGGCCTTGCAATTTATGTGCAGCATCAAGGAATAAATATATGCAAATAAGCATTTAAACAAAGTATAGAAGCTGTGTTGGGGCTCCAAGTCTGTGCTATCTAGGAAAGCCAATGAAAAGAGAACTACTGACTCAGCCCTCTACCAACTGTCACAACTGCTGCTTCTCCCCAGTCTTGGCTCCAATCCACTCTTCTGCCAAAAATCCATCTTTTCTAGTTTATGTATTTATCTACTTGTGTCCTACTCTCATTTAGCTGCCTTTCTATTTGGTACCCCCAAACTTAGGAGATAGTTCCTTCCTGAAGGCTACTAGAACCCCCAAATAAACCTGGGCTCTCTAGCCCAAGACTTGCAAAGTCTCTTTAGAAAGTCTTCCAAAGTCTCTATGATCCTTGGTCTCAGAAATCTATTCACACCTAGGAAGTACTTTAAGGTTTTCTAATGAACCCCCTCCCCCCAAATCAGGAGCCCAGATTTAGAACTAGAAGGGACCTTAAAAGTCATCTAGCCCAACCCCTTAATTTTACAGGTGGTAAGTCCAGTGAAGTTTAGTGATTGGCCCAAGGTCATGCAGATAGTGAGAATTGAGAGTTGAACCTGGCTCCCTTAAGTCCAAATCGAGTGCTCTTTTTACTATCCCACAAGATTTCTTGATTTCAAGACAACCAGTCTTTCAAGTAAACTACACTCTGTGAAACTCTTACTCAGATGGAGGACAATTCCTCTTACTCTGAGGGACCTAGAGCTTGCCAACCCCACCAAAAAAATCTCTTATTGTGTTAAAGTGAAAGTGGAAGTTAAAGCTCAAGGAGAAAGAAGGCAAACGGGGTGGGGCTGGTTCTCAATTGGGGTTGGTTTCCAAGTATGAGTTAGGTTACTTAGAAGATTAAATTTAAGAGAATTATTAGAAAATAAGTCTTATTATATGAAAGATTTGTATCTCTAAGAGATATGACAACACTTCATTAATTTTTTAAAAAGGAGAGAAAATAGATTTAAAATTTGGAAGATTTTTAAAGAACTATGATACATTAGTCATTATATTTATTTATTTGTTTGTTTGTCTTGTGGGGCTATGGGGGTTAAGTGATTTGCTCAGGGTCACACAGCTAGTAAATGTCAGGTGTCTGAGGCTGGATTTGAACTCAGGTCCTCCTGAAGCCAGGACCAGTGCTTTATCCACTGCACCACCTAGCTGCCCTTGTTTTTTTATTTTTGTTTTTTTAATAGCTTTTTCATATCACATTAATCCATATTCCTCTTTTTCCCCTCCTCCAACTAAAGCATCATCTCTTACAACAAAGAATTTCTTTTTCAAAAGGGGGGGATGGATCAGCAAAACTATCCAACAAAGCAATTAAGTCTGATATTAAATGCAGGTTTTCATTCATCATCACCCACCTCTGTAACAAGAAGAACAACAGCAACAGGGATTTATATTCTCATATCACTTTTTCCAGGCCAAGGCTGGTCATTAAAATTATAGAGTGTTCAGTTTCATTTTGTTGTTGTTCTTTACATTTATATTGTTGTAGACATTCTGTATATTTTTCTTTATTCTGCTTAATCCATTTTTCATCAGTTCATTTGTCTTTCCACCATGCTTCCTTTTACTATTCATATTCATTGTTTCTTACAGTGTAGTAAAATTCCATTACATAACTTGTTTAGCTATTCCTCATTCAATGGGCATCTACTTTGTTTCTAGTTCTTTGCTACTACATGCAGGACCTTTCTTTTTGTCATTGACCTCCTGATGTGTAGATCAGGGGCATGGTGGTGATGAGAAACTGAGACAAGGACAGAGACAGAGACAGGTGGGGGGTAGAGAGAGAGACAGAGAGAGACAGAGAGAGACAGAGACAGAGAGAGACAGAGACAGAGATTTTATTAAATGCTTGTGAAGCACTAGGAATACGAATAAAAGTAAGCAAGACACTCCCTTATTCTCAAAGAACCGACATTTGAAAGGGGAATGACTACACATAGAGGAGTGCTTGAAAATGGGGGTTAGAGAGGGGATGGTGAAAAGGCTAGAGAGAGGGGGTAGTGAAAAGGCTAGAAAGTTGCAAGAATGCCTGGATCTTGGCAAGATAAAACAAAAATTCACCTGAGCTGGGGGATCCAGGAGCTGAGTACAAGATTCTATTGGGAGTGGGATGAGAATGATGGTTAGAGAACAGATGGCCAGGAAGTAGAATATGTGGGTCTAAGAATTCTTAGAATAATTTCAAACTGCTTTCAAGAATAGTTGGATAAATTCAAAGTACCATTAACAGTGTCTTAGAAAGTCCAGTTATAATAATAATAAACCAAATCCTATGTCTCATCATAGTATGGAGGTGACCCTAGGTTCTCAAATACTATGCTAGAGGAGTGTAAGCTCTGGGAGGTCCTATCATACTGAAATATTCCTAATTACAGCATGGAGATAGAGTCTATGCCTGTCTTCCAAGGACCAACTAAGTTTGGAGGTGATTATCAGAAGGTTGTCCACCTAGTGATGATTTTTTTTTTTAATTTAGAGTCAGGAAGACCATGTTCTAAGGCATAGAGAGATTATGATTTACATCTACCATGAAGCTTTAAAGCATTGTGCTTTAAAACTGGAAATGGGATAGTAAAGTAGAATTTGCCCAGTTAAATTCCCTTAAGTCCCTTTAATTCTAATAAATAGCTAAGTGAATTAATAACAAGGATGATCTATAAATGATATATTAAATTCAACTTAAATTTGTAAATAGTATATTAAATTCAAATTGAAATTTTCATCTCAGATAGGTAAATTTTTGTTTTATCTTCAAAGGGCCCAGGCATTCTTGCCACTTTCTAGTCTTTTCACCATATATTACAATCCATCCCCTCTATAACCCCCATTTCAAGCACCCCTCAATGTGCAGTCACACACACACACACACAGGAATGTAAATTCCTTGAGGGTAGGGACTATCTTGCTTGCTTTTATTTGTATACCTAGTACTTAGCAATTAGGAGTTATTGATAGCAATTATTTGTATACCCAGTACTTAGTAATTTATAGTTATTGATTCAACAAAGGCTTCCAAGCCTACTATATGCTTAGCATTATCAGTTGTTGGTAAGTTTCAGGAGGGCAGGACTGCTTTTGTCTCTTTTTGTATCCCTAGTGCCAAGCACAGTGTCTAGCAAATAGTAGGTATTGAATAAATGTTTATTGTCTTGGTTATTGTAAGTAAAGGGTACTTTTGAAACAAAGTATTGTGAAAGGAAAGGACTCAACCTTAAGGGTTATTTGGCATGTTTAGAGACAATGTATCCTACACGAAGGAGGACTAGAGTTAGAGTCAAAAAGATTTGCCTTTAAGTCTTTACTTAGGCATTGTCCTGTGACCTTGGGCGAGTCCCTGGGTATCAGTTTCTTTCTTTGTGAAATAAAGAGCTTAGATGAGATGACATCTAGATTTGCTTCCAGCTTCCAAATGTATGGTTGCAGAGTTTTATTGTTAAGATCCAACAATATATGGTTTGAAAAAACATTTTGAGAAAGCCGGTTTACCTCTCCTAGAGCCATCCTCTGGTGCCTCAGTGTGACACAAAGTTGGCAATGTAATTGGAGTAAAATTTTTAGGAAGTCTCACCTAGCTGGAAAGTGATGGACTGTGTCATCAGAAAATTTGCCTAGCTAAGGTCAGAGAGGCTTATCACCATGTTGGCCACCCGATGATATTTTTGGCCACTACAAGGCTCAAAGAGACCACTTCTTAGGATGTAGAAGAGTTGTGATCTTCATAGATGGAGTAAATAGCTATATTTTCAAATTCATGGATCCTTGAATCATTGAAGTAAGGTGTTATATATAGATGAAAGGCATTATTATTATTGAGTCAATTGATGACCTGGAATAGATTTTATCTCAGGAAAATAATTTGTGGTTGCTACCCTATATGGCAAATATGACCTGGCCTCAATGTTCCTCTCTGGACTAAAGGTAACCTGAGAGGTTTGAGGTGTTTCTCTTCTTTACTGACTTTGGTCTGAACCCCTACTGGTTGTTATCTCCCTCACTATTAGCCATAAATAATTAGCATGCCATTTCCAGTTGACATTCTGACTAATTAGCTTTTGGAAAGGGATATTTACTTCAAAGTTATAACGAGAACAAAAGTGTGAACTCCACCACTCCTACTCCCAACTTGGTGGACACACTTTCCCGTATCTCACCTCAGTCTCTGGGGAAAATGAGCTCAAGCCTTGTTCAGTTCCTGCATAACACTGGTCCCACCAAATTCATGTCCAGATGCTGCTTCCATGCATGATGAGTAATTATCTCATCTAACTTGGAATAATAGATCCTGATGGTCACTCCAAAAGGTTATTTCTTGCTCCAAGTGGCATTGATACTGAGATGGCTGCACAACTTAGATACAAAGAAACTGCCACCTGTCAGTCTTTGTGGGGATGACCCAAAGTCTTTTGCTTTCTAACACCACATAGGTAGCATACTTGTGAATCCTTTAAATCATTGTCCTTCACCAGACATCATTAGGGATGGAGTCAAATCAAGAGAGAAGAACCAAACAGAATGAAAATGGTGGCTCACACTAAAGACTTTTGAAGACAGTCCCAGTTCTGGCCAATTGAAAAAACATTTCCTGTTTATGTGGTTAATAGGCTAAAAAACAGTTACATAATAGCTATACATGTTCATTGTCTCTCCAAGCTACTTTCATTACATGTCATCACTATTGACTAAGAGAAACAAACAGGCTCCTAGCCTCTTCCATGTAGGGAGACACCATTAGTGGTACTCTGTGCATGTGCCAGACCCCCATTACACCTGTGTATTCAGGATTTGTGAATGGAAAGGTTAACTAGTAGTTGATGAACACCAGTGTGTACAGAGTGTTATGTGTATATGTAAATATGTGTGTATATGTATATATATGTATATGCATGTACGTATGAATTTTCGGTCCCTTTCCTCTCCTCAAAAACTTTCCAATTCAATTGGTAAGATAGAGAATTTCTGAAAGAAATAATTTTTAAAAAACTCTTTATGAGAGTAAAATTGAAAATGTAAAAATTAACTAAGAATAAGGTGAGTACAAGAGAATTGAGAGAACCCTGAGAAACACCCAACTACAGAATCAAAAATCTGAAAGGGATCCTAGGGGCCATATATCCAACCTATAACTAATCAAGAATCTTCTTTGTTGTATCCCAAACAAATGAACATCCAGACTTTATTTTTTTTAAACATAGCAAAATAATTTTCATTATATGTAATATTGTATATCCATGGATCCTACCTTATACAAAGAAGCAAGGGGAGGTCTCATTTCATATCTCTTCTTTGGGTCTAGGCTTGGTCATTATAACTTCAATGCATACAGTTTCAATCATATTGTGGTTGTTTTTTAAATTAATAAACATTTTTATTTAAACTTTTGAGTTCCAATTTTTATTCCTCCTTACCTCCCTTTCCTCTCTCCTCCCTTAGGCAGTAAGCAATCAGATATGGGTTATACATGTATGATTATCCAAAACATTACCATATTAGTAATCTTATACAGGAAAACTTGAACAAAAGAAAAAAATTAAAGAAAGTGAAAAATAGCATGCTTCAGTCTGTGTTCGATCAATATCAGTTCTTTCTTTGGTAGTGGGTAGCATGTTTCATCAATAGTCCTTTGGGATTGTCTTGAACATCCAGACTTTAAACTTCAAGACATCCCTCCCTTTCCCCCAGTGAATAATAACCTGCCACATGCTGCACATTTCACTTTGTAATAGCTTTAATCAATAAGGAGTAGGAGAAGGATTGCCTTCTAGTGATGCTATATGTTAGAATTATGGAAAACACATTCCCTAAAGAATCAAAATTTTGGTTCGGTCTAAGCACAATTGGTGAACAATTATGATGAGCATAAATAGTCATATTACAAGGAAGAATTACACACAAGAAGTGGTATAGAAGATATTATCAAAAGGATAAGGCGGGGCAGCTAGATGGCGCAGTGGTAAAGCACCGGCCCTGGATTCAGGAGTACCTGAGTTCAAGTCTGGCCTCAGACACTTAACACTTACTAGCTGTGTGACCCTGGGCAAGTCACTTAACCCCAATTGCCTCACTAAAAAAAAAAAAAAGGATAAGGCAGTAAGCTATTTCAAGAGATCTAGAACCTAGGTAAAGACCTCCCAGAATGTTGGATGGAATGCCTGTGGAGAGCTTATGTGCAAATGGTACAGAATGAGAGGACATTGATGAGTTTCAATTTGTACCATAGGAGAAAGATTCCTCATCAAAGAGATGACTCATCTAGTTAAACACTGAAGTACTATCAGTATTCCAAAAAATGTTTATGTCTATCTAAGTTCATTCACCTCTCCCAGCAAAGGGAGGAACCTTTTGTTTCCTCTATTTCAGTGCCTGGTGGTTGCTCAATGAATATTTGTTGAGTCACTGACCAGGAGATTACATACAATTGTTATCAATATGAAATTGATTCTATTTTATAGAATCATAGGATTTAGAGCTAAAAATTAACTTATAGCTCATGTATAAAAGAGGTGAGGCAGGGGCAGCTAGGTGGCCCAGTGGATAGAGCACTGGCCCTGGATTCAGGAGGACCTGAGTTCAAATCTGGCCTCAGACACTTAACACTTACTAGCTGTGTGACCCTGGGCAAGTCACTTAACCCCAATTGCCTGACCCCCGCCCCCCAAAAAAAACACAAACAAAAGAGGTGAGGCAGAGTAGTGGCCAATGTGCTGGACTTGTAGCTAAAAGACTGAGTTCAAACACTACTTCTGGGAGTTTACTAGCTATGTGATCATAGGGAGAGAATAAGCATTTCTATGGCACTTACTAGATGCCAGGCACTGTGCTAAGAGGTTTTGCAAAGGCTTGGGCAAGTAGCAACTTCTGTTAACCTCAATTTCCTCATCTGCAAAAGGGGGATAATAATAGCGGCTATGAGGCTGAAATGAGATAATGCACATAAAGTATATTAAAACCAGAAAGCTTCGTAGAGATGTGAGTTAATACTATAAGCAATAGAGGGGTTGAAGTGAAGGGAGTTCCCACACCATGAAATAAGACTAATTGGGAATGATAGCTATCTTCAAGTGTTTGAAGCTGTCATGCAAAGGGATTAGGCATGTTCTGTTTGTCTGATGGGCACAGGAGCAAAGGGTAAACGTTGCAAAAAGGTCAATTTAGGTTCGGTGGCAGGGAAAATTTCTAATCAAAGATACTTAAATGTGGCTACCTGAAGTGGACTTCTCTTCCTTAGAAGTCTTGAAGCAGAGGCTATTGAACATTAGTGGGTTGTGGTATAGTAGAATTTCTTTGAACTAGATGACTTTTGAGGTTCCTTCCAACTCTCAAATTCTGAGATCTGTACACGGGACAAAGTCAAGATACAGTTATTTAACTCCTTTCCAGCTTGGGGCCTGATTAAATTATTTGCCCATGGTCACACAAGGAGCACGTGTCAGAGCAACGCTTGAATCTCGGTCTTTCTGAGTCTCATCAGATAACCAGCATTTATAAAAAATGCCTACTATGCATCAGGCACCGTGCTAAGCGCTCCATAAATACAAAGAAAGGCAAAAACAGTCCCTACAGTCAGGGAGCTCAGTCCAAAGGGGGAGAGAACATGTAAACAGCTACGGACAAATGGACAAACATGATATAGATAGGATAAATTGGAGAGAGTTACAGAGAGAAGTACCAGCTGGAAACTCATGGATGTTCTGTTTAAGGAGAAGGGAGGGGTTCGCGAGGAGCAACCTCTGACCCAAGAAGCCGGGCCCAGGCCGCCCCTAGGAATACGCAGGCTAAGCCCCGCCCCCCAATCTTCGTAATGAGCGTCCAGCTGGGACGTCTCCGCTCTTCCCGTCCCACAGCTCCCAGCTAGGCCATTCAGGGACGTGGCCCCGCCTCCACCACTCTCCTATTGGCCCAGCCCAGACCCCCTGCGCAGCCTTTCCATTTTCCCGCTTTATTCCATGCCCCCTTCTCTGCCCCGGCCAACCCCTCAACGTCCACAACCTCCACCCTGCCCCCCCCCCCCCCCCCCCGGCCCTTTCCGTCTACAGTATAGTACGGAACACAGTGCCCCGCCCTAGTTATTCCCTCCTCTCCGCCTACTTAGCGGTCTCGCCCTTTTGGGAAAGGCCAGCGTGGACTGCGGGGCGAGTCCGCTCGGTAGGAAGTGGGAGGAGCCCCGGAGGAAGGTGGGCGCTCCGCCTCTCCCCAGAGCCAAAGGGGCAGAGGGCGGGGCTAGGGACTTGGGCGCCTCGTTGCCATGGTAGCGGGGGGGGGAAGGAGGAGGAGGAGGAGGAGGAAGAGGAGGGAGGGGGATGTGGCAAAGCTGCCGCCACCGCCGCCGCAGCTGCTCGAGCGCCGCTGTCTCTTTCCCGGCGGCGGCTGAAGGGAGCAGCTGCGGGTCTCTGCCATATTGTGCGTCCCCCTCCCTCCCTCCCCTCCACATCCACCCACCCACCCTCCTGAGGCACACGCCTGACGGTGAGTCCGGAGCGCCGCCGCCGTCGCAGCACCCTCCCTCCTCTCCCCCGCCCGCCACCCCCCTCCCCCCGCGCGGCTGCTGCTCGGCGCTCACTCGCGGTTCGCGCCCTTCTCTCCCCCGCCCCCTCCTCGCAAGTTCGGCCCGGGTCGGAGAGAGGGAGAGGGGCGGGGGGCTGCCGCCGCCGAGAGAGCGTGTGCCTACCCGGACTCGGCTCGGGACGGACGCGAGCGGGAATGGAAGAGGTCCGTGTGGTCTCTCAGAGGGTGGCGTCTGGGAGCAGAGCCTGACCTGTCGGGGGAGGGGGGGGCGAAGGTGGATACTCCTAGGGGGCTGGGGAAGGGGGGGGGGTCTTGTGTGTGATAAGTTTTGGGGGGAGGTTTGACACCGCCGCCGCTGCCCGTGAGTGTCTTCACTGGCGGGGAATCCCCGCCGGTGCCCCCCGCTGTGAGGCACGCTGTGTCGTGAGGGGCCGGGGGGGGGGGGTGGGGGGCGAGGTTAGTCCGGACAGACACCGGCTTCAATTGGGGAAGGAAGGAAGTAGCCGCGTAGGACGATCGCTTAGTACTCGGGGCTAAAAATAATTGGAGAAGTGGGAAACTGCAGTTTGGCGGGGGGGGGGGGGCAGGGAGGGGGTGCTGAGGTACCGGGGGCTGTTGGACGGCTCCCTCCTCCTCCCCCTCCCCCCGTGCGTGTCAGCAGCTGCCGGGGAGCTTGGTGCCGCTGGCCTGCTTTGCTCGGGCAGAGTGGGTGTTGATGTTGTGCAACACGGACACTTTGGCCGCGCGCTTCTTGGCGTGTGCGCGCGTGTGTGTGGCGACGTGGTTGCCTTTGCCCTTCAGACCCTTTCCCTGGAAAATCGGGAGGCTTTTTGGTGTGGAGGAGGCGGAGGGAGGAAGGAAGGTTTCTCTTTATAGGGGTCATAAGGCACATGCTAAGCTCTTCCGCCTTACGCGTCCAGCCCAGCCCGGAGTAAGAGGAACGGGGCGGGGGAGGGGGGTGGGAGGAAGAAAGTGACCCGAGTGTCTTATCCAGCCCATGGCGTCCCCACTTCTCTTCCCAACTAATTGGAGTAGATGTGTCTACCGAAGCCCCTGGGGTTTGGGGAAGGAGGAGGAGACCAGGGCAGAGGAGCCTTAGCTCTGGCCCTTCCTGGTTGTAGCTGCTACCCCCGACGAGGAAGATCGTACCGGCGAACGTCCCTCCTTCCCTGTTCTCTTTGCAAATAGCAACTTTTTACAGTGCAAAAGGTGACTCAGCCTTTCTCTTTCCCCACCCTGAATCTGTGAGCAAATGCCAATTGGGAAGAGGTGAAGCCGATCCCCTCCGGCGCCGAATGAGGCGATTACTTTATCTTTGGGTTAACTTTTACCTTTTCCCCCATTGTAGTGCGCATTGTGACTGACGTGTGGCCACCTCCGCTTTAAAGAAGGCGGGCAGCTTTTTGGGGTCAAAGGCTTTACTAGACCCCGTGTCTTTGGAGCAAAGCTGCAGCTACCTTCTGGCAGTGAGTTGTCAGAAATAAGATGTCATTGCAGCTTCCTTTTGCACGTAGTCCTCCGGTAACTTCTTGTCTTTGCCTTTTTGTTGACTCATCCTTAAGGTCTAGTGCTGGCGACTCTCAGTAATTTTAACAGGAGGGAACAAGTTAATAGAATTGTGAAGTTCCCCAGCTCAGGAAAATACCTCTGATTATATATGTTGACTTTCTTACTTTTGTAGATCGGCCATTAGACATAAAGGCTCTTGCTTTGATTATTTTTTTTTAATTTGCTATTTTTTTCTGTTAAAAGTTTCACTTCACCTCTCAAACTAGTGTTTTTCAGTTTTAAAATGGAAACAATTACCAGAAAGGATCTAGATACATTTTCTACAGGTAGCAGAGTTCAGCAACTATTTGTTGATTGAGTTTGTTATGGAAGTGAGCTGTTTAGTTCCTTTTAACTACTGTGTAGATGAGACGTCTTGAGTGAATGTTGTTTTAGTTTGAAATAGAATGCATGACTGCTGCAGCAATGTATGTGCAGATAAATTGAACATGAAAGCACAATCCTGATTTGATACTCATGTGTTGAATTTCATAACTGTACTGTATATACTAAATATTACTGGGAAAACAGACTGCCTTGCTACAAAGTTTCACTAAAATTTTTTGTAAGTTATGTTTTGTTGTTTTTTAGCTGATCCAGTTTTTACTTTTATAACTAACTTATGAAAAGCATTTAAAAGAGGCACAGTGTTAAAACAGAAAACTTTGGTTTTATATTATGTATTTGGAATGATGGCCGGGTAACAATGGAATGTAGTAACTTGAATGGAATCGATTGATTAAAACGTGTAAGAGGTTAATGGGGAAGCTGGGGGTTGGCAGTGGATAGAGCAGGAAGACAATTAAATGCTTCCTCAGATATTAGCTGTGACCCTGGGCAAGTCACTTAACCCAGTCTGCCTCAGTTTCCTCATCTGTAAAATGAGGTGGAGAAGGAAATGGCAAACCTAATCTTTCCCAAGAAAACCCCCAATAGGATCAGGAAGTCAGACATGACTGAAAAGACTGAACAAAAACAACCAGAGGCTAACACCAAGATACTATGCAGGAAAAGATGTGAAAATAAATGTAAAAGGAATGTGAAATAATTATGATAGAACTTAATTGATCATCTTGTTATCTTTCCTCAAATAAGCACTATACTGGCAATATAATGTGGCCTAATAAATTAAATGATAAGCATATTATAGGGACTTCAATCAATAATATCCAAGATTACATTTATTTGAAGAGGAAAAATTCAGTCACAACAAAACTAGGAGATGGAGATGTACCAAAAAAAAATACAGAAGTCATGGAAAGAAATGGGATTTTTTTTGTTAACATAGACATTTTAAAACAAATTGTAAATAATAGACTTTATGGTTTTGTATGCAATTTTTAAAAAACTTGTACTTTGCAGTTTTTTTGGTTACTAAGTTTATTTTTGAATGTCAATAAAATCTAGAAAAGTTTAGCTCAAAAAAGATTCAATCTAGGTCTGATCGATGCATTCTATGTTTAAATCCATTGATGCAAAGGGAGACAAAGATACATAAAATCCACTCTTCCTCCATCTCCCACCCTGGGTTATAATCTGGTACCTCTGTTACTTAAATTTCTTATCTGTTACTTTATCATTTCTGTCTTGCTCTTTTTGTTTTGTTTTGTTTTGTGGGGCTGTGGGGGTTAAGTGACTTGCCCAGGGTCACACAGCTAGTAAGTGTCAAGTGTCTGAGGCCAGATTTGAACTCAGGTACTCCTGAATCCAGGGCGGGTGCTTTATCCACTGCTCCACCTAGCCACCCCTGTCTTGCTCTTAATAAATTAAATTCTGCCTTGTTGTGGTCATATAAAAATTCATTAGCAAGTGGTTAGGTACTATAAGGAAAACAGTAAATTTAAAAAGATGGGTTTTGCCTTCAAACTGGGGAGGCAAATGCAACATTTCTAACATTAACAAGCCAATTTAATATTCTTGAGAGGTTTTGAGCTGCTTATCCTAGCTCTAAAAAATTTGTTGCTGATATATTTTGCTTTTTGTATCTAAATATGTACTGTGTCCTTTCCCTGCTCAATGATCCATTGGGGATACGGGGGAGGAGATGAATGAATGAATGAATGAATGAATGAATGAATAAAAATTAAAGAGGAAAAAAGCAATTTAGCAAAACTAACTAACATTACCTTAGTTTGCTGGTATATTCAGAGTTCCATATCCACAGTTCTCTAAAGAAGAGAGATAATTTGCTTGTCTCGTCTCTGGGACCAAGCTTGATTAATATAATCACATGTAAGTCTGGCATTTGAGGCTCTCCACACTATGGCTCCTTTTTACCTCTCCATCCAGACTAATTTCACATTATTCCCATTCATATATTCTATGTTGCAGCCAAACTAGCTTACTAGTGGTTTTCTGGACTCTACTTGTCATCCTCTGTATCTGTACCTTTGAATAGACACTGGAATGAATTGCCTCCTCACCTCTTCCACATTGAAGCTTCTTTCCAGGCTCTGGTGCCTCTCATTTCCTGAGTTCATGGGATCATAGATCTAGAGCCTGAAAGAACCTTCAGAGCCATCCGTTCTCATTTTACAGATGAGAAGAAGTGACCTGCTCAAGGTCACACAGGTAATAAACTTCATGGGAGATTTTAATCAAAATCCTCTGGCTCCAGAGCCAGGCTTTATCCCTCCAGAAATTTACTTAGTCTTTATCTGTGCATGTTTTGTATCCCTTTAGTAAGATGGAAGCATCTTGAAGGCAAGGAATATATTGTTTTTGCAATTCCAGTGACCCACCACAGTGCCTTGGACTTAGGAGTTGTTTAATAAATGTCTATTTGTTAAATTTGTTGAAAGTGGGTGAAAGAACAGTAACTAATACAAGACAATATGTCATCCTGTAATTTAAATGCTAGATCAATTGTGTGTTTCAAATTAAGGACTGGCAGTAACCTTTGAGGAGTGAGTAGTTTGGGTAAAGCTTCATGAAGAAAATAGGCCTTGAGCTTAGCAATTGCTCTGGCTCCTGAGCTTCTTCCTTTTCTGGCCCATCCTTCCTTCATACCACAACTAGGAGATTAATTTTCTTAAATAAAACCTTGTTACCTCTCTGCTCAAAAACTGTTGGTATCTTTCCATTAACCTAGAGAACAAATTTCATACTATTCTGATTAATGTTTAAAGCTTTCAATGTGTTCATTTCTAGCCTCATTTCTCCCTGTTCTCCATGAAACTTTCATGCCCATTCTCCTTCTCACTATTTTCCTACATGACAGCCAGAATTGGGATACTCACGTTTCCTAAAATATAACTTGTACTTTTTGCCTCCCTTTCCAGGTGGTTTACATCAATTCTGCCAAACTCTAGTACTGTCCCATATTTTCATCAATGAAAATCCCAGCTCATCTGTTTCAAGGTCCAAGTTTTCCTTGATTACACAAACTGAAAATTTTTGTACTATTAATTTAGTACTTAACTATTAATTTACATTCCCATTTAGATCTCTTTTCAGAATAAGAGGCAGCCAATTTCATAGAGCATTGGACCAGGAATTGTCCTATTCTCACTGCATATTAGCTGTGTTACTTTGGGCAAGTCACTTAAACTAAGCCTCAGTTTCCTCTTCTGTAAAATAGGCAATTTTGCTACTTACCTGATCAGGTAGTTAGGAAAGTGCTTTTGTAAGATTGTTCAGGGCAGCTAGGTGGTTCAGTGGATAAAGCACGAGCCCTGGATTCAGGAGTACCTGAGTTCAAATCCAGTCCCAGACAGTTGACACTTACTAGCTGTGTGACCATGGGCAAGTCACTTAACCCTCATTGCCCCCCACCCCCACCCCAAGCAACAATTCTCTTGTGGAAATGTTTTGCATGAGTGCTCATTTATAACTTATATTGAATTGCTTGAGTTCTTGGGGGGGGGCGGGGGCGGGAGGGGGGAGGAGGGAGGGAGGGAGGAAGAGAGGAAGAGAATTTGGAACACAAGGTTTTTAAAAAATTGCTGTCAAAATTTGTATGTTTCATGTCATTTGAAAAAATAAAATTCTAAATAAAAATTTTTAAAAACCCCAAAATGGAAAATAGTGAAAACAGGTGCATCAGTATTGATATTCAGTGGATGTTGGATCAATTAAATAGAACAAATCTGTTTGGTTTGGTTTGTTTTTTTGGCAGGGCACTGAGGGTTAAGTGACTTGTCCAGGGTCACACAGCTGGTAATTGTCAAGTGTCTGAGGCTGAATTTGTGCTCAGGTCCGCCTGAATCCAGGGGCCAGTGCTTTATCCACTGCACCATCCAGCTGCCCCAATTTCCCATTTTTCTAAAAAAAAGGTGGGGGGGGGGGGGCTTGGTTCATTTCACTGATTCTTCACTATACTGGTTAGCCGATTGTCTATTAGTAGTCCTTAAAAATGTGTCTATCTTGATGTATACATTTGTTGTCCAGAGTAAGTAACATGAAGATATAAATGTTATCTTTTACAGTATGTTTACCCAGTGAAATAAGTTGCTTATTAGCTTCCTGATCTTGTACTTTCTATTTCCCAGAGGTATACAGTAGGCCTTCCATAAATAATTTGTTGGTTGAAAGATTTGTAGTACTAGAGGTAAGAGTAAAGCATTGAATTTGTAATTGGAAGCTTTGGGTTCTAGTGTTACCCCTTTGTCATTTACTAGCCATGTGACCCAGGGCAAGGGACTGAACTTTTTTGAGCTTTAGTTTCCTCATCTATAATAATAATTAGATAATAATTGGGATAATAATTAGACTGCCGTGAGGATTAAATGAGATAACAAGGTGCTCTTTAAAGTGAAGGTATTATATAAATAAGAACAGTTTATTGTTCCAGATAAGGCTAATGAGCAAGTATGGAGGGAGCAGAAGCCTTTTAGGTTGGAGGGGATGTTCAAATTGGATACAATAGGGTTCAGATTTTAGATGGTCTTGAAAACTGGGCAGAGTTTAGATTCAGTAGAAAACAGCCATTTTAGGGCAGCTGGGTGGCCCAGTGGATAAGGCACCAGCCCTAGATTCAGGAGGAACTGAGTTCAAATTTGACCTGAGACACTTGACACTTACTAGCTGTGTGGCCCTGGGCAAGTCACTTAACCCTCATTACCCTGCAAAAAAGTAAAAATTTTAAAAATTAAAATTTTTTTAAAAAGAAAGAAAGCCATTTGAAGGTTTTGAACTGGAGTGACATGATGAAAACAGTTCTTAAGAAAGATTAGTTGGGCAGGAGAATGTAGGTCTTAGAAGTGTGCAGGGCAGCCAGTTAGTAGTGAGAATGGAGAGTGGGGGAAATTTGAGTTGGAAAGGGTCATACAGATTGTCTAATCTAACCCATACCAGAACAATAATTCCCATCGAAAAATAACATTGCCAGCAAGTGATCATATAGCCTCTGTTTGAAGAACTTTATCTAATGAAGGACAGCCATTACTTGGGACAGATCTAATCCTTGAAAAGTTTTTTCTTAGATAGATCCTAAATCTGTCTCTTTGCAGTTTCCAGCCATTTGCTCCTGGATCTGTCTTCTAGGACTGAATAGAACAAGTAAAATCACTCCTGGTGAGATGACTTTGAAGAGCCCATCTAAGTCTTCTCCAGGTTTAGCAGTCCCTAAAATATTTCAGTTGATCTCAATATTACATTCTTTATAGAACTCCTCATCACACTAGTTGCTTTTCTCTAGAAAACTCTTAAGTTTGTCAATGTCTTTCCTGAAAAGTGAGACTCGCTATGGTTTGACCAAGGCAGAATACAGTGGGACTAGAACTTCTTGCACACTATGGTTTTCAGTGCAGCCTTTTTGGCTGTCAAGGCACATTGTTGTTGACTCATTGAGCTTTCAGTATGCTAACATATCTTTACACATACTGTTTTCTAGCCAAGCCTCCCACTTCTTGTACTTGTGTAGCTGATTTTTTAGGTTAAATTTCATCTTGGTTCAGCCTAATACTATTTTTTCCTGAACATTTACATATTTTTAAAAATTACCTGTAAGAACAATTTTTATTTAACATTTATTTTTTAAAATTTAAAATTCCAAATTCCCTCCCACCTTTCCCCCCCCTCCCCTCCTTAAGATGGCAAGCATTATCAAATCAAACTAGTTTTGTTTTTTGGGGTGGGGCAGTGGGGGGTTAAGTGACTTGCCCAAGGTCACACAGCTGGTAATTGTCAAGTGCCTGGGGGTGAATTTTAACTCTGGTCCTCCTGAATTCAGGGCCAGTGTTTTATCCACTGCACTATCTAGCTGCCCCTCAAGCATTTTGATATAGATTATATATGTGTAGTCATTTAAAACATTTCCATATTATCTATGTTGCAAAGGAAAACACAGACCACCCCCCCCCAAAAAAAAACAACAACCAAGAAAAGTAAAGTTTAAAAAGTATGCTTCAGTCTGCATTCAGACTCTATCAGTTCTTTCTGTGGAGGTGGATAGCATTTTTCTTCTTAAATCCTTCAGAATTGTCTTGGATCCTTGTATTTTAGCCTAATATTCTAGCCACTCATCTTTCTTGCACTGTCATCCAGTATGCTAACTCCTAATGTTTGTGGCATCTGCAAATTTGGTGAGGATCATATCTATCATTTCATTCAAATTGCAGTCTCTATACGGTTACCAAAATTATCTTAATTGGTCAATCCAGTGACCTTTTGGTCATCTCTCTTGACCTCTCTGCAGCTTTGGACATTGTGATGCTGCTCTCTTGGTTTTCTTACTCAGTCTTTTGCTGGATTATTATCATTTCCCATGACTTGTCCTGGACCTTTTTACTCTCTACTATCCCTTGATGATCCTGTGGTTTTAATTATTACTTCTATTCAAAAGACTTCTCAAATGTATGCATCTAATCTGTATCATCCATTTCTTAAGCTTTTGGCCTACATTATAACTCCTTATATTTCTATGGATGTCCCATGTGCATCTTAAGGTCATTATGTCCAAAGTAGAACTCCTCTTTCCGACTAAACCTAGCCCTCTTACTAATGTCTCTTTTTCTATGCAAGGCACCACCATCTTTCTAGTAACCTGAGTTAAATCCTTAGTGTCACCTTCTCTTACACCTCTTCCTTCCTTGTTGTCCCACTGTCCCAATATCTAATCAGTTGCTAGGTCTTGATGAATTCGACTTCCATGGATCTTGCCAAGATACCTAAGCTCAGACTTTGTCCTTAGGCATTTTACCTGTGAAAGGTAAAAGAACATGTAATTTTTAAGACACACACCTGGTTTTGTTGCCAACATTATTACGTAATGAAAAATTACTTTGTCAGTAATCAGCCAACAGACATGTTTCAGGAACTGTGCTAAGAAGTGCTGGGAATACTGAAAAGCAAAAACAGTCCTTCTGCCTTTAAGGAAATTAACATTCTAATGGGGGGGGGCGTGGAGAGTGAGACCTTGTACATAAAAGGTATATACAAGATACATACAAAGGTAACCTTAGAGGGAAGGCACTTTTGATTCTCCCAAAGTGAGTATTCTATTCCTGTGTTCCTTAAATTCACGGGTGGATAATAATTATTCTTTAGGAAGTTTGCTTGCGGGAGTTAAGGGAGTTAACTAAGCTGGTCATTGGGGAAAAAAAGTAGGACTTAACTTTTCTATTTTGTCTTGATATTTTCACAGTATTTAAATTTTAAAAATCACTGTTATGTAATTCTGAAATCTTTTTCTCTTCCCCCACCTTTGTAATGGGGCATGCTTGCTTACACACATGGGGAAAAAAATTAGGTTGAAGAAGTAGAAAATTCAGGGATCAAAAAGTCACTTGGAAGAATGTTTTCAGGTATTTTTGTTTAATAATAGAATAGTGGTAGCATTCTTAGTTATGACAACAATAGTTATTAATAGAACAATGCCATAGAAAGTCCATAGAAAATTATTGTACAGTAAATAACAATGCTTAGTGAAAGAAGATTTTAATTAATTGATTGACTTGGTTATCCAGAAAATCTCTTTAAATTTTAATCATTATTAACACTTTCCAAAATTTATTTGTGCTTATCACTTCTCACGTCATTTCTTACAGTTTCTGCTTAAATTGAGTAAACTGAGATGCATGAATATTACTTCTCTTTAGATATAGCCAATTGAAAATAATTTAATATGATCTGGCTTTTCCTCAGGATCATTGTTCTGAAAAATCAGTTCTTATCTATGTTGCTGTACATTGATTAAAATGAGCTGAAATTGTGCCATGCAGGATATTTTTTCAAAGTAGGCTTTTTGAAAAAATCCCTGATTAAGTTGTTTTCTTGTGATTCGATACTTTTCAAATAAGATTGAAAGAGTGGCAAAACAAACCCAAACAGCTAGTTGAGAATTCCAACTTAAGATTTAACATACTTAGTCTAGGGGCAGCTAGATGGCGCAGTGGATAGAGCACCGGCCCTGGAGTCAGGAGTACCTGAGTTCAAATCTGGCCTCAGACACTTAACACTTACTGGCTGTGTGACCCTGGGCAAGTCACTTAACCCCAATTGCCTAACCAAAAAACAAACAAACAAACAAAAAAAAACAAACATACTTAGTCTAATGAAATATTTAGTCACAAAGTTATGCATCCATGGCACTTTGATAGTGTACCTCTTACTATTAAAAAATTAGTTATTCAAAAATAATTATTCAAAGAATAAACTTGTTACAATATCCTTTTAAAATAGCTAGATGGCAGTTATTTCTTTTATCATTTTACTTGTGAGAAATTGAGGTACCCTGAGTATACAGGCAATAAGATAAAAATATCAATGAATTGTTTGGTTGCTGGTGCATATAACTGAGAATCAGGGATTGCCTCTGAAAAAACCTTAGCTTTTAGATTCCTATGTTATTTATGAAGCTCTAGAGATCCCCTCCCAAAGACTTTAATTTTCCTTCATTACATTTTTTAGAGAAATCTCAATTTAATTCCAAAACAATTACAATTTTTAAAAAAGTTCTTTAATTTCCAAAATTTTCATTTTGGAGGATGTTCTTTTCACATTTTTTATACCCACTAAAATTTTGGGTATACAATTTTACTGAATTCTTTGAAAATCATATTCAAGTCTGGCTAATTCTTTTAAAAACATACTTTATAGCAATGAAGTATCTGTCACAGGTTATGTATACCCAAAAGCATTGAAATCTGTTCAGTGGCCTTGATTATTTCTCTCTGGTGAGAGAGCACTTAAGAATCAATTATTGCCTTTAGGGAGCATATGGAGGGGTCATGGGATTATTTTTCCGTTGTAGATGCACTTAAGTGTTTGTGCTTTGAGGGTATTGCCCTGAATTTCTATTCTTTTGAAAACAAGACTGAATTTTAAATATATATAGACTATCTAGAAATTCTTTGGAGCAAGAATTTTATAAACATTTTATGTGATACTTACTGAATGTTTAATTTTTTTGGTGCCAAATGACTTTTTCCTTTGAGAGGTATAAATCACATAGAGGAATACAATATTTGGGAAAAGCTTGATTTGGAATTCTTTTTGTATACTGTAGAGAGAAGGAAAGTTACCTGAATTACCAGCACCAGGTACACTGGGAATCATGAGCTAAGATATTTTCATATATTTAGAGCTATACTATCAGCAAACATTCAGTGTTATTGATTTATACTTTTTACAAATTGAATATAACATGGTATAGATAGCACTGTTAATGTCTTATGTGGTGGTATTTTTAAATGATGAAAATATTATTTAAAAAAGAATTTCTAGAGTGAAATAGCTAACTTTGCTATTTTGGATTTATGATCTCATCAATGTAGGTATTGCTGCCCATAATGTGGATCTCAACCCAATCATGCCCTCTCATAATTCTCTAGATCTTTTTGACATTGTATAGATACCAGTGGAGAATGCAAGATACCATCAGTTACTGTAAAATAGATCTTCATCAGTTAGTTATTGTAAAATAGTTTATTTCTCTGTGATGGGATAGGTGGTATAGTAGATTGAGAACTGACCTTGGAGTCAAGAAGACCTGGGTTCAAGTCTTGTCACAGACACATACTGGGGGAGCAATGCTGGGGGAGCAAGATACACTCTTTCAGTGCTCCTTAAGTTAGAGATGAGTTCTGCATTAATAGAGAGAATTTTCGTATCAGTAATTCTATGCCAGTGAAATCACAGATCCAGCACTGCCCTATTCTCTCCTCTTCTCTCCCACCTCTCACCCCGAAGTCCTTATACATTGTGAGGGAAATAAATTAAACTGTAAACATTGTCATTAAGTAAAGAATTGAGATATCTGGGAAATAAGAAAAGAAATGCTGAGTTCACAAAACTGATCTTGGAAAAGAAAACATGCTTTGCTATAATTTTAGGTGTACTCTAGATGTTTGTGTGAATGAGTAAAGATAGTGCTTAGAAAATATGCATGACAAGATAATAGGTGAGTAATTTTGTAAGTGCAACTTTTTTCTTTTTTCATGGTGGTTGGTATTATATCTTTAATTATAAAACAAACTTAGGGATTTGAAATAGTATTGTTTAAAGCATTTTTAGGAGGCTAAATGGGACAATGCTTCCAATGTGTGATTACCTTTTAATCTCTGGATTTTTTCCATTCATAGATTTATAATATATTTGTAATAGCAGATTTATACTATAGCTAGTGTATAGTATAGTTAGTATACTTCATTGGATTAATTTTTATTGCCATAGGTACTCTATCCAACAGCCTTGCCTTCTGCACTCCTTGTCCAGGTTTTTCTGTAAATTCTCTGCAGAAGATCCTTTCTAGATGTCTTCCTCATAGGTATCAACCCTTATGGATATCAACTAAATAGAGTATCCAAATTTTACTATACCTTTACTATTGCTATTTAACTAGTCGACTTCCTTTTCCAATCTTTCACAGATACCGTGATGTCTTCTGTAGGTAATGTCACAGAATTCCAGAGACTCTCAACTAATCCAGTCCATATCTGCTAAAGAATCTTTTCAGCCACAACCTCAGTAAGTAGTGTCTGATCTGTGTATGAAGATGGCCAGCCATTACCTCTTTTTTTGTTTGTTTTTGTTTTTTGGTGAGGCAGTTGGGATTAAGTGACTTGCCCAGGGTCACACAGTTAGTGTCAAGTGTCTGAAGTCGGATTTGAACTCAGGTCCCCCTGAATCCAGGGCTGGTGCTCTATCCACTGTGCCACCTAGCTGCCCCTAGCCATTACCTCTTAAGGCAGTCTGTTCTACTTTGGGATAGCTTTAATTGTGGGATATTTTTCCTCATGACAGTCCTAAATTAATTTCTTTGAAACTTCTGCCCACCGCACCTAGTTCTGCCCTCTAAGGTCAAACAAAAGAAATTCAATTACTCTCCCATGAAACTCATCAGGCAATTATTTGAAGATATTTATCATGACTCCTCTAATTCTTCTCTTGGTTAAATATCCCCAGTTTATATATTGAAGCCTGTTTATGCCTACTATGTCTTTTCATTGATCTTTGCTTCACCTGCAGTTATTATTTATTATTTTTTTTGGTGAGGCAATTGGGGTTAAGTGACTTGCCCAGGGTCACACAGCTAGTAAGTGTCAAATGTCTGAGGCCGGACTTGAACTCAGGTACTCCTGACTCCAGGGCCAGTGCTCTATCCACTGTGCCACCTAGCTGCCCTTTCACCTGCAATTATAATTCTTTAGATGTAGTCATATTCAATGTAGTTACTACTGAGAAAATAATAGTGTTAAAAAGATGAGTTTTAACATTAATGACAGTTTAAGAACATAAAAAAAGCAACAAAAGTTACTAAATACCATTTAGGCTGATCTCTTCCATAGCCCTCTGGGCTCAGCTTTTTGTCTATGTGCAGCTCATTACCCAGAAACACGTACTTTGTTTTTTTATGTAGAGTTAAAGCAGTCTCTTTTGTGTGATAGTGGATCTCAATGAGAAGGTCCCTGTAGCCTTCTGTGATGTGTAAAATTAAATGTGGTTGCCTTATTTCTGTCCCAAGTTTGGGGAAAATTAGCTGGGGTTTCTAATGTATTTGTTACTTATAAATTAGAAGCTTTAGCACCAGTTTTGGGGCATTAAGCATTTATTAATGCATACCAAGTATTAGTAAAAAGAGAACACCTGGGTTAGTAAGTTAAGAAAAGGCCTTTCTAGCCTAGAATTCCAGCCTGGCCTGCTTCTTCCTCTAAGTCCTCCACTACCAGCCTGTTCTAGAGCCAAACTGAGAGTGGAAGCTTTCTCTGTGTCTGGAGGAGAGGTGGTTTTACACACTGCTTCAAGCTAATTGGCTAGGATCACTTAAATCCATTAGTTATCCATTAGGATGGTCCTGTGTTGGTCAGAGTTCACACCCTCTTGAGGGCCAGGCAGGTGTGGTTTTAATTGAATTAACTTTAAATGAGTTAAGCAGAGAAGTCAGTCAATCCAATCAGTCTTTTTTGTTTGTTTGTTTGTTTGTTTTGTTTTGTTTTTGGTGAGGCAGTTGGGGTTAAGTGACTTGCCCAGGGTCACACAGCTAGTGTCAAGTGGCTGAGGCTGGATTTGAACTCAGGTCCTCCTGACTCCAGGGCCGTTGCTCTATCCACTGCGCCACCTAGCTGCCCCTCAGTCCAATTAATCTTAATCCAATCAGTCTCCTCGGAGCTAGGGCCTTTGGGCCTTCCAAAACCCATTATTTTCTCATACTTCCAGGAACTGATATAGTTAGTGAAATGTCATCTGCCAGCATCCTCTCTGTCAATTGAACTTTGAGCATACAACAGTCAGCTACTCTGGTCTTCAGTAGTACACTTCTCAATTTTGTTTCTTAAGTTTTTTTAAGAAAAATCTTTGTTTCTTATATGTGTATCACTTCAGGAAGTACCAGCTATGTGCAGGACACTGGATAGGTGCTGAAGATGCAAAATTGAAATAAAACTCAGACTTCAAACATCCTTAAGAAGCTTCCCAATCTAATGGGGAAATAGAGGGATAAGATATTTATTCAAATGCCTGTGATGCAAGCCAGAATATAATCCCAAATGCAAAGGAGACAATAAAGATAAGATGCTGTGAGAAAGGTGAGAGAAAGATTAATTTCAACTAGGAAGAGGATATAGGTCATCCTAGAAGAAAGTCAGTATTTGAATTTTATTTCTGATTAGCATTTGGATTATTGTAGAGCTGGAAAGAACCTTAGAGGTATTCTCTTCCAGTCCTGCATTTTTTAGGTGAGGAAACTTGAGGCTCTGAAGGACTGTGATTTTTTTTTCTCTCCCCTCTCTTTTTATTTTTTTTAAATGTTTTACTTTTAGGCTTAATTTTACTTTGAATGTTTTGTTGATCCCTTTTGTCTTTATATAACAGTCATCTCCCACTCTTCCTTCAGCTTGAATTCTTCCCAAAGGGGAAAAAAACAATTAAGAAAAATGAGTAAGTAAAAACATTTAATACAGAACCTCATCCAAAAATGTATACAAGATTTTGGACAAGCACATCCTCCCGCCTCAGAGAAGTTTTAATTTGTCAGAGTCATCACAGAGGGTTAATGGCAGAAGCAGGCCTAAAACCCAAGTCTGACTCCAGTCTAATTTTCTGCTATACCATGTTGTTTTTTTCTGCATCACCTATTTATCTCCAGAATCCTCCTTCACCCCTCAGAGAACCTACCCATACAAAACCAAAATGTTTTTAATGGAAAAAAAATAGACAAAACCAATCTATACACTGAAAAGTCTAAAAATATATGCAGTGTTTCATACCTCTGGATATTCCCCCTCTGCAAAGGAGTGGGGAGGTGGAAATGTCTTCTCCTCTTTGGAGTCATACTTGTTTCTTGTAATATTCACATTCAGTTGTTTTTGTGGTGTTTCGTCCTTTCCATTTAAATTGTTGAAGTTATTATTTATATTGTTTTCATGGTTCTCCTTACTTTACTCTGTATCAATTCATCTTGCTATGATTCTCTGTATTCATATTTCTAATAGCATGGTAATATTCCATTACATTAATGTACCATCATTTATTTCTCCACTCCCCAATTGAATGACATCTACTTTGTTCCTAATTCATTGCCATCACAAAAAAATGCTTCATTAAATATTTTAGTGTATTTGGAAACTCCTTGGAATATATGCTTAGTACTAGAGAGGCAGTTAGGTGGTGCAGTGGATAGAACACTGGTCCTGAAGTTGGGAGGACCTGAATTCAAATCTCACCTCAGACGGTTACACTGGGCAAGTCATTTAACCCCAATTACCTTAAACATCCAGCACCATCCCCAGTCATCCTGATCTATGTTTTGCCACTGGACCCATATGGCTGTAGAGCAAAGAGTGAGGTTGTTGACCTTGCACAGCCCTTCCTCACTTAAATTGTCATAGTGAATATGGATGTTCCAACTTTAAAAAAACAGGCTGTGTTAGAAGCCTGGTTATGAGGTAGGACTGCACATACTAGTTATTCCAACATCGTGGAGATCTAGAATAGGATTTGAGGGAGTTTTCATTTGTTTGTTTTAGTGAGGCAATTGGGGTTAAGTCACTTGCCCAGGGTCACACAGCTAGTAAGTGTCAAGTGTCTGAGGCCGGATTTGAACTCAGGCACTCCTGACTCCAGGGCCAGTGCTCTATCCACTGCGCCACCTAGCTGCCTTGGGAGAGTTTTCAAAGTATTCTGCAGATCATGTGTGTGTGTGTGTGTGTGTGTGTGTGTGTGTGTGTGTGTGTATAGTTACACATACAAATGTTATTACTAGTTGAAGGTATGGCTACATTACATCTAGCTAGTCCATAAAGACAGCTGTCATTTTTTATCTTAAAAATTCTAGATATTTCATGCTGATTATCACATCATTAATATTTGGAGCAATAATAGACTTATTTTATTTAGATAATTGTACTGGGTTAGAGCTAATTGAATTTTAAGTAGGATTGATTTAACTATCACCTTTTAAATTAAACATGATGTTATAATGGGATTGCATCTAAATAGGCTTTTTTGCTTTATGGTGAGCTTAGGAAATAATAGGTTGAATGCTGTCAAGTAGTAAAATTCAGTAAAGTGATTTAGAATTTCTAGAAGCAAATTCCTTTTGCTTTTGAAGTTTGTCTTATTTCTGTTTAAAGCATTACAAAAAAGATCAATGCTATTAATAAGATGAAGTGTCCTCTATCTTTATTAAATTTATTTCTGATCATTATTGTATTTAAAATAGTTGCTTATTTTCTGGCAGTAATATAATGAAGTAATTGAGTAAAAATTGGTTGTAGAGTTTGACTGCATGACAGACTGTAATTATGGCAAAGATTCAAGGTCATTGAAACTATATTACACATAAATTTTGATGACAAGAAATACCAGTGGCTATTCTCAAGTGCCAACAGAATTTACCCTTGTACTTTTTTTAGTACCTTAGATTCATTGACTTCTACATTTCTGAAATGAACTTTGTTCTGTCTATACACATTATTTTTTTAAAGTGCCATTGAAAGCTATCTGTCAGAGAACAGAGCTAGTTTAACTAGTGCCTATATCACTTGAAGCACATAACAGGCAAGCAATCCTTCTCATTGTAAGTGATGAGGATAATTAGCATTTTATCCTTTTAATTTTTCACCACTTTTAACAAACAATTTTTTTTATTTGAGGCTTGTATGGATTGCTGCAACAGTTTAAAAATATAGAGATTCTTAATTCTGATTTGCTTGCCAATTATGATTTATAATTTGCAGATTAATCTTATACTACTGTGAAATTTCTAGATAATAGCAGAATTTTATAAGTTCAGTTTCTATAGCAGTATGCTTAGCAAAAAATATTAGAAACAACCATGTTTCTTGTTCAGTCTTTTTTTTTTTTTTTGGTGGGGCAGTGAGGGTTAACTGACTTGCCCAGGGTCATACAGCTACTAAGTGTCAAGTGTCTGAGTCTAGTTTTGAACTCAGGTCCTCCTGAATCCAGGGCTGGTGCTTTATGCACTGGGCCACCTAGCTGCCCAACCATGTTTCTTAGTAGAAAATGTTTTTGCTTTTTAAATTGGGGTCTGCATGTTTTGTGATGATGCTTTTTGAATTACCTATGCTCCCACTATAGGATAGGAAGAATTTGCTGACAATGTAAGAGCCATTTTATATAAAATTGCTTTCCTGAGACCACGAACTTTTTTTGCCTTTGTGTCTCCAGCCCTTATAGGGTGTTTTCTACCCTATTTCCCTTTTCTCCATAATAGGTTCTAGAATCAGACATTTTGGATCTGGAAATGGATCTTCAAGGGCTCAGAGAGATGAAGTGACTAGAGCAGGGGCAAGTGACTTGAAGAGATTTGTCTATACTTAAGTCTTCCTGATTCCAAGTCTAGTGCCCTCTATAAAATTAAAGTTAAATAATATTACCTATTTTTTTTGATGTTTATTGATTTTCAGCACCATGTTTTACTTCAAATACCTAGTTATTTCACTTCTCAAACTAGTGAATATGACAAATATATTGAAAACTTGGAAAGGGGAACATAGTACATGGTGTATAAATAATATAGAGCTTCTAATTTTCTTACATATTTGCCAGTAAATCAAATCTTCACAGAATTCAAGAGTTGTTTTCCACACACTCTGTAATTCCAGGGTTTTATTTTTTCTTAACTTTCCAGTGAGAGTCATTCTTGATTACACCTTGACTTTTTTTAATCTCCTAAGAATGATTTCCTTTAAGATTTAAAGAAGTTATTTAGGTAGATCTGGCTTAAATATTTACATTTCTAAGAGTATTTAACCAAATTTTGGGAGCAAGAAGACTACATTAACATCAAAATGAAATTAATTTTGAAATTGTATTCTGCCTTTAAATGATTATAGTTTGTTACCCATTTAAAAGTTTTAAAGTTTTCCTATGAAAACAGCACTTTGACCCCTTTGTGTTTTGTCCCTTTTTGTTGTTTTCCTTAAGACTGCAGCTGCATGCAATTTTTTCCAACAGATCACATGCCATGTCACCTAAATCTATGACCAAGAGGCAGTTTTATCCCTAAGAGACCATAATGCTTCAGTTGTCCTGGATACATGACATCATGTTGTATTGTAATCAAATAGAAGCCTTTTGCACTGCATTTGGGATTTATATCTGATCTCCTGTCTGAGTAGCAGGTCTTTATGAGATGGACAGTGTTTTATGATGGAAAAAAACAAAGTGAAAATTGAGAGTTGTTAATTATGAGAAAAAGGATTCTTCTTTGTGAATTTTAGTTTGTCAAAAGTCCTCTTAAGTTCTAAGTTTTGAAATCATGATGCAACCATATAACTTTTGCTACTAAATTATTCGTTAATGGTAACTTAAAATTGGGGAATTAATGCTTAGTAAGAATTTGATTTTTCCTTTTTTTTCCAAACTGAGATATTCTTCTGTTTCAGAAACTTATGTTTTGTATCCTTAAGATATTAAAATATTTTGTCTGTCCCATTTTAACTATTAGAGGGAAGGTAGAATTTTCTAATAACTAACTGGTATTAATGGTCTCTTTCTAAAAGAATGAGATTGTGAAGAGACAGAACCCAGAGTTTGAATGGAAACTTATTTCTCTTTATGATAGATGCAAAACTAAGGGTAGGTTTGCACTAGTAAAGTGAATTGTAGAATTGTCAATTAAATAGGCTATTCAAGCAAAAACTGTTTCCATTCAACAAACAACTTTGAGTTCCTTTTATGTTCCTACCACTGTATTCTACATGCTAGGGAAGGCCTGAATTAAACGAATAGCTCAGCTTTCACTTTATAAGGGCATACCTGGTTCTTGCCCTTTTCTCCCAGGACTGTCCTTTTACCTGGGGAATTTTGAAATTTGCAGATGACACTATACTCTTCTGGATTGTAAAATGTCTTGATAATGGAAATAAAGCTAGCAAAGCTATTAAATGCCTAAAAAGAAAGTTTGTAAAGCTAATGAATTAAAAGCAAATAATTTTGTAAAATATGAGACGAGCATTTTTTATTGAAGTTTTGCTTTAATGTAGCATACAAATATAAACACACAAACCAAGAACATAAGCAAATAAGCAAAAAAAAAAACCCCAACCTACGCAAAGTATTGCTAATGATAGTATATGACAACATATACATTTGTAATTTTTTGTTAAAAGAAAGGAATGCTGTGTGCTTAAACTTTAACAGGGTTGTACTAAGATATGTGTTGAATTTAATCTTCATTGCACTGTGATATCTTGATTTACTCAGTTTTATTCATTACATATACTGGGTGTATATTCTTATCGAATCTCCAAATGTTCATAGGAACTGTTTGTGTCCAACCTGTGGTAGAGTCTTCTGAGCTCCTATTGCTCTGCTCAGCCACAGTTAGGACATACTGTACCTTGACTCCAACATCTTGATGTCATTTTGGTCCTCTTCAAGCATAAAGGACAACAACCATTCTTATGGATCTACTGTCTTTGTGATTTAATTCAATATAAGTCTTCCTATGTATCTTTGAAGTAAATGTAAATTCAGTCTTCTAAAAATGGACCTGCCTATAACACAGAATTGAAATTAATTTGGATTCTATCAATTCAGGATTTGTTGTTATGCCATCATCGACCCTGAAGTTTCTTTGTAGGGATTTGAGGGGAAGGCAGAAAAGTTTGCTAAACAAAGTTAATAGTTTATGCAAATAATTTATCCAAAAATGTGGATTGCAATCCACCTTGGTCATGGTAGAAATTCTTCTGAATCCTTTTGGCCCCTCAATTTCAGCATCCAATAACTAATCAGGTGATAAGCCTTTGTACTTAGCTAGGTTCCACTTCATTGTTGAAATGACAACTAGTTATTTAGTTTTCCTTTGATGAAATCCAGGAAATCTTCAGGCAAACCATTCCTTTTTGGAAGCAGCTCTGATCCATAAGAAGCATTTTCTGGGGGCATCTAGGTGGTGCAGTAGATATAGCACTGGCCCTGGATTCAGGAGGACAGGAGTTCAAATCCACCTCAGACACTTAACACTTACTAGCCGTGTGACCCTTGGGCAAGTCACTTAACCCCAATTGCCTCACCCCCCCCCCCAAAAACAATCTATAAGAAGCATTTTCTGAAGTCTGACTTGAAACTTCCCTCTCTGCAACTTTTAAAGCCACTTTTAAATCTTTTTACATGACTGAATTCAGGAGGAGAGCTATCATGTTCTCCCTTCTCTCCTTTAGTTTTTCTCATATGTAATAATTTTAAGCTCCTTCACCATCCTGAACCACTTTTTTGGGGACACAATACAGCTTGTCAGTGTTCCTCTTAAAATATAAATGCCAAAATTGAATGTGATAGTCCAGATATAATGATTTCAAATCTGGTAACTTGAATTTATTGAAATAGGTGCTACTTACTGTAAGTAGTGAGAAGTACTACTTACTTCTCTTGGGTTTTAATTCCCTAGAAACCATTTTTGCTCTATTTCTTCCAATCTCAAAATGATTTTCTTTGATAGAGAAAATAGCCCTTTCTCATTGTTTCGTAATAGCCATACATTGATAAATCATACTTCCTGACAGAGTTGATGACACTTAATTTTTTGTACATTACTATCATGTTAAACATTATTTCCTCATTAATCAGAACAAAAGAAAAAATGGAAGAAAGAATAAACAAGAGCAATAACAAAAAAGCAACAACAAAAGTGAAAATAGTATGCTTCAGTCTGCATGCTGGCTCCATAGTTCTTTTTCTGAATGTGCGGAGCATTTTCTACCATAAGTCTTTTGGCATTGTCTTAGATCATTATATTACTGAGAAGAGTTAAGTCTATCACAATTGATCATCACAAAGTATTGTTCATACTATGTACAACTTGTTTAGCCATTCCCCAATTGGTGGACATCCCTTCAATTTTCAATTCTTTGTTACCACAAAAAGAACAGCTATGAATATTTTTGTACATGTGGGTCCTTTTCCCTTTTTTATGATCTCTTTGGGATATAGACCTAGTAGGATAACACTTAAGATCTTAAGACATATGTTTTTGAAAATGATTAATGTGGGAATTTTCTTTGCTTGGCTGCACATATTTTTTCCAAAGGTTTTCTTTTTTTAGTATTAGAGAGAACATGAGAACAGGGGGGACAATAAATGCTTTGAAAGAATATATAGTTTCTTGATTTCTTTTTTTAAAGAACAAAAAGACCATTGACTGAATTTAGAACCACAACCTATGGAAACGCCATATGGGAAGGAATTATTTTAAATATTTTTAATTGATAAGAGTTGTAATATCCCACGATAGTGGGCTTTAAAAAAATTGATTTCATAGAACATAATAGCCTTGATGATTCCAACAAGGTACCCCCCATGCATATGTTAAGATCATATATTTACTTGGTAGGTACAGAGGTAGAAATATTTTTTTTTTTTGCAGTCCTTTTATTTATTTATCAAACAAGGCATTCTTCTCACCCCCTTGCAATATTTCATTCTTACTACTTCTGAAATTATTCTTTTCAAGGTCACTCTTTATCTCTTTAAAACTAAATCACATAGCTTTTCTCAGTCATTATACTTCTTGACCTCTTTGGTTGTTGTCACTGTTGAGTTTTCCTTCCTGTATTTTCTCTTGAGTTTTTGTGACCAGTTTATGCCACAGGGGATAGAGCTTTGGGTATGGAGTCAGGAAGACCTGAGTTCAAATCCAGTCTCAGATAGTTAACTTCTGTTTGCCTTAATATCTTCAACTGTAAAATGGAGATAATAGTATCTACCTCACAGGATTGATGTGAGGATCAAATGAAATAATATTAGTCATTTTGTATAAGAAAACTCTAGAGATTGGTATTTCAGAGCCACACTCTGTGCCATGCCTTTCTCCCCATGAGAAGTCCAAGGATTTCTCTCATTGTTTCCCTTCCCCTGCCCCTGAATAAACTACTATCTTATTCTATTGCTTTTGTGTGCAAGAGGTGTAATTCTTTAAAGAGGAATTCCTAAGGACCCCTAACCCCTTTCCCAAACCCTTACCCCTACCCAAACCCCCTACCCCATTTTCTGCACATCAGGTAGTGAATAAAATATGACCCAGCAGGTACAATGCTGTTTTTTAACTTAGAAAAAGTTTGCCATCCTTCCCTGACCACTCTCAACTCCTTGGAATCTCTCATAACACTAATTGTCTGGGCCACTTTGGGGCTTTTAGCACATACAGCCTTATATTGGGAGTTATTTTTTCAAATGCAAATTTCATCAGAGTGTAACCTTAAGATGACACCTGTGTATCACATGGTACAATGTCTTACACATTCTAGGTGCTTGATAAAAATTAAACAAAAAACAAAAAAAAGAAAACTAATAAAAGAACAAAATGAAAGAAAGTGAAAAATAGTATACTTCAGTCTATATTCAGTCAATATCAGTTTTTTCTCTGGAGGTAGATGGTATGCTTCATCATTAGTGCTCAAATGAAATATTTGTAAAAAGCTCTTAGCAGAGTGTTACATGGTAGGTACTATATGAATGCTTATTCCCTTTGCAAAAAGAGTTTTCCTTCTTACTGTTGGAGCAATCCTTGATTTCCTTTGTAGGTTTATCATTCGACTCCTTATTCCCTTATACTTAGGTATTCCTCAAGGCTCTGTTCTGGGCCCTCTCCTTATCCTCTGCCTTTTCTCTCTTGGTGATCCCATCATCTTCCATGGATTCAGTTACAATCAGTTCTGCTATACATGACGTATGCATTACTAAAAAATTACTGTACTATGCAAAATTGTCCATAAAAACCCCTGGGCTAATGGGGAAAGTAGAGTTAAGGGCACAACACTTAAAAACTTGAGTGACACTTTTTTTTTTAAAGAGAAGGAACCCGCGGCTGCTAGGTGGTGCAGTGGATAAAGCACCAGCCCTGGATTCAGGAGGACCTGAGTTCAAGTTCAGCCTCAGACACTTGACACTAGCTATGTGACCCAGGGCAAGTCACTTAACCCTCATTGCCTCACCCAGAGAGAGAGAGAGAGAGAGAGAGAGAGAGAGAGAAGGAACCTAATAAAAGTGGTACCAGAGTTTTATGCATGTCAAATGGTTGAGAAATACATAAATAGGACTACTTCTCAGCCTTTGTTCTGGTACTCACAGGGCAGGGTCTGGCAAAATTGAGCCTTGGTGAGTTGCCATTCAAGGACTAGGGACCTTAGCCATAGTAGAAGGTAGGGCAGGGGACGTAGGAGTCAGTCAGGCCTGTTGAGCCTACAGTTCCTACTTCACAAGAAGATATATGATACATGTGCTACTTTGCTTGGGAAGAGACCTGAAGTTTCCTTGTGGAAATAGGAGTTAGAAGGGTTGCAGCTTGTGAATTTTGTAAAATGGTACTGTTTTCTGTTCTCACTATTTTTGAAGACAGTCACATATAAACAAATATAAAATTTGAGTTATGCTCAAGTTCTCTAGTATTTCCAAACATATATTAGAATAGATTTGCATTTTTAAAATAAGTGCTTATAGCAAAACTATGCAAATGACTTCCAAGTTTGCAGCTTGCATCCCTCTCTTGAGCTCCATTCCTGCATCATTCATTGACTATCTTCATGACATCTATACCTAAACGGCCTGTAGATATCTCATTCAATTTGTCCAAAACCAGGAAGGGAAATCTTCCACCCACCAACCCATCTTTGCTCCTAATTTCCTTATTTCTGTTAAGGGCAGCATCATTCTTTCAGGTACCCAGGTTTACAAATTAGGAGTCATCTGTGACTTTTTTACTCTCACTACCACTCCCCTCCCATATCTAATCAATTTGTCAAGTCTTGTAAATTACATCTCCTCAGCATCTTTGTATGCATCCATCCTCTTCTGTCTACATCCAGCACCCTGCTATTTCTCACCTGGACTATTTCAGTAGCCTTCTAATTGGTCCTTAAGTGTGTGCCTTTTCTAATACATCCTCCATATTGTTGCCAAATTGATAATCCTAGAGTATAAGCTGGATCATAGCACTTCTGCCTGAGAAACTAGTGCTTGCCCATTACTTTTTTGTTTTGTTTTGTTTTTTAGTGAGGCAGTTGGGGTTAAGTGACTTGCCCAGGGTCACACAGCTGGTAAGTGTTAAGTGTCTGAGGTCAGATTTGAACTCAGGTCCTCCTGACTCCAGGGCCGGTGCTCTATCCACTGCGTCACCGAGCTGCCCCTGTCCATTACTTTTTAGGATAAAATATAAACTTTTTTTTGCTATTTTCAGTTTATCATCCTAGGCTTATTATATAATTTTTCCCTCACATATACTCTGTGTTTGTTGTTTCTATTATTCTTACCTATACTGCTTGGAACACCCTACCTACCTTCAAGGCTCAGTTCAGGTGCCTCCTTTTTCAAGAGGCAACTTACAGTTCTTAGTACCCTTCCCCCTTAATAACTTTTTTTTGGGGGGGGGTGAGGCAATTGGGGTTAAGTGACTTGCCCAGGGTCACACAGCTAGTAAGTGTCAAGTGTCTGATATTGGATTTGAACTCAGGTCCTCCTGAATCCAAGGCTGGTGCCTTAATAACTTTTAAAAATTCAATATTTATCTTGTACTCCTTTATCAATGACTTTGTGTCGCCAGCTGGCTTGCTTTAGTAGCATAGTGCATAGCACAAAGCATGTAGTTAATAAATGTTTGTTAATTGCTTGATTTTGCTGTTATCACAAAGGATATCAACTGCAGAACTCAAGTTGAAGAGGCTTTCTTCATAGATGGAAGTTTTCTAGATGCTCCTGTTGGTTGGTTGATGACATTGTACTGATTGCATCATACCCCAGAATAATGCAGAAAGATTCACAACCTCTTACAGGAGATAAGATAGCAATCTCCAGAGAAAAACCAAATAGATGAATGTCTTATCTAGACTTTGATATCCAACTGGGTGGACAACCAATTGAGCTGCTTCCATATATATGTATATGTGTGTATACATACATGATAGACATACACATATAAACTCTTGGACAAGTAACTTGAGATTGTGGCAAAGTAAAAGTTTTCTCCAGGCAAGATAACACATTATTAACAGTGATGGTAAAATGGGTCATGCTGGCCATCTCAGCCAAAAAGTCAGGGACCTAAGCATGATCAGTTTATTAGTTAGGCTAGCAATAACCAATAAATTGGGTTACTAGACTCTTTCTGACTGACCTGTCACTATATCTTTTGGACCTCCCCTGGCAAAGGTAAGATGATTCCAATTGGTAGGCATTTTAATAAGGAAGTTAGTTAAGAGTTATCTCAGCTCCTTCCTATTTACTTCCTCCTTGGGAGATATTAAGTAATCCTAGGGTGATAGGATTAGTCTGCAGTTGGGAAAAGTGGGTTGACCTTCAGGTATGGCTGATCATGCCCCTCTTTGGCAGTTTTGTTTGTTTTTTCAGTCATGTCTAACTCTTCTTGACCCCATTTGGGGTTTTCTTGTCAATCATACTGGAGTTGTTTGCCAACTCATTTTACAGATGAGAAAACTGAGACTTTCCAATGTCACACATGTAGTCTAAGGCTGTATTTGAACTCAACAAGATGAGTCTTCCTGACTCCAGGCCCAATATTCTGTCCACTGTGCCACCTAGCTGTCTAATTGCTCTGGCAATTAAGGAATATTAATTGCTTGATGGGTATCAGCTACTTCTAGTAATCTTGGCTAGAAAAGTACAATCATCTCAATCAGGATTCCCCCATCCCAGTTTAGTTTCCCCATGGAGACCAGATCATCTCTAACTTTAACAAGAAAAAAGGACCAAAGGACCCCCATCCACAAGGGGCCCAGCCTAAGCTGGTTCTTTATCAAGTGCCCCTGCACTAGGAATGATTATTCTATATGCTTATGATTCAGACTGAGAGGTTGTCTTTGGAGCTAGACTGAGAAATGGGGATTTGACAAAAGGGGGAATAGAATGAATTACATAGTAATATTGGTTATTGAATAATATAGCATAATCTCCTCAAGATGGACAGTGAAGTGGATCCAGAATCAAATTGGAGTGGGCATTTTTTTGTGTTCCTCTTTGACAGTCTGGTGAAACCAGTGGACCTCTTCTCTGAATAATAGCAAAGTACCGTGAGGTAGAGAGGGGAAGCAGTGTATGCCAGGCAAATCATACCACCATCTCCACTCAGATCCTTATGGAAACAGCTCAGGACCCCTACTTTTACCTCAGTCCCCTCAGCCATCACTCTGGGAAGCAGCCCTTATAGGGATAGAGCCTGGCAGCTGCTTCTGCAGGTGCCACAGCCATAGCTACCAAAGTCTCTTGCCACCCAAGTCTTTGGTGTTGTCCAATAGAACCTGATATAATAGTATCAGTCAAAGTAACATTAAAGAAGAGACATTGACATGTGCTCTGCTGCACCCTAAGGACAATCAGACCTCTACATCTGACTTGTAGCTGAAACCTTCCCTGTGTGTTTTCTTCCCCATTAAATTGTTCCCCATTGTGAGTTTTTTGAGATCTTATTTTTCTGTTTGTATCCCTAGCACTTAGCACAATGCTTTGCACATACCAAGAATAAATGCTTCATTCAATAATCTTTTTGCCTACATTCATAATGGAAGAAATGCTCAATTTCAGTTAGAAGTTAGTGAAAATCCAAGTTCACTGAACCCTTGAAATCTGGTTAGACGCCAAATTAAGAACTCCTAATCTAGAATTTTGGGTGGAACCATTGAGGAAAGTTTGAGAGAACAAAGAAGAAAGCACAGGATGAAAAGGTCTAGGTAACTTGTGATCTGCATACTTAGAGGTAGTACCCACATCAGTGATGACACAGATGCATTGAAGATGAGTTGTTCAGTTGTTTCTGTCTTGTCCCATTCTTCCTGACCCCATTGGAGTTTTCTTGGCAAAGAAATTCACAAATCTCTCCATACCTTAGAACACAGTTTATTAATTTTTGTGGCTAAAATAATTATCATGTGGAAACCCCTCAAATTTAGCTTTTTTCTTCCTTTGGTCTCAAAGCTTTTCCAGTATACTAAAATTTATTAGTTTTTCACCTCTACCCTGGTTGAAGCAAATCAGGATCACTTTAGTGGAGGTCATATGAAACTTTACTTACTTGGAATGCTTCTTCACAGACCTAATTTCAAGTGGTAAATTTTTATTTTTTGAGTATGGTATAATTCTGACTTAAAACCAAGTTAAATGATAAAGAGGGAGGATAGATAATATCTTTAACATTTTTATGTTTCCAAAATTTTTCATTTAAAGTTGAAAATTGTTAAGAATGGTTTGAGTGCATAGTATAATTGTATTTTAAGCCCACATTTCACTAATGGGTGCAATGGACCATACATCTGTAAAAAAACAAGGAAATGAAAGTTTCATTATAAAAAACGTGATTCCCAGTTGCAAAACTCTTTAGAGAACCAAAAGTTTTTAATTTAATCTTTTCTATGACCACAGACTATACTTTAAGTAGTCAGATGACTTTCAACAACAGGTGATTTTCCATTGATGATAATAGATTTCCCAAAAGTGTTTCATTAGTTGATACAAATCCTGAAAATAACAATCCTTTTAATACATCAATTCATATGTGAAGGATAGAATGGATAAAAGTGGAGCTAATTGTATTGGCAATAATCATTTAGATTTTGTGAATTTTTAAAAATCGGCTTAAAACTACAAATGGAATTGTTACTTATACCTCAATCAGTTTTTTCTACAAATAAAACTTTCTGTGAATGACAGTATACTTTTAAATAAAATATATTAATTCTCTCCTAGAAGGAATTTATCTAATGAAGGCACTTTATATTAGTATTTTCTAGTGGCTCTGACAAGATAGATGAGAAATATGGGGTATTGGAATACCAACCTGTTGAATTTTGCTTGTAGAGTCTGTGGAGGTGGTTCTTCTAGGCTAGGTGATGTGAACTCATACAGGGTGACTAGATGTTCTCTCCCTCCCCAGGGCAATGGGGGTTAAGTGACTTGCCCAGGGTCACACAGCTAGTAAGTATCAAGTGTCTGAGGCCAGATTTGAACTCAGGTACTACTGAATCCAGAGCCAGTGCTTTATCCACTGCGCCACCTAGCTGCCCCTAGATGTTCTCTTACTTTTTCCTAAGTTATCTTGGATATCAAATCCCAGATTAGCCATTTTTGCACCAGTCCACAGATCATTCTTGGCAGAGAAAACAGAAGCAAAGTGGGGGCTAAGCAGCTCTGCCTTTTCTCTGAGATCAGTTATCATAATTCTGTCTCTTTGATCTTTTTCTTTTCTCCTTTTTATTAAAACATATACCACCACCCCCATAACCCCTTTTTATCTTTAGCATACCTCTCATCTCCTAAATATTTTCTAAAGTTCCTTTCATTTAGAGTATCTATCATCTTTCCCTGGTATAAAAGGTCCTTTGATGACCAAATCTGGAACTCTACATTTAGAATTTCTTTCCAGTACTATTTTTTAATCACTTATAAATTACTTTCCCCTCCCACAAATTTTGACTGTCTGGGAAGCAGAGAAGTTGCTCTAAGGAGGGAGGAATGCTAATGAAACTGAATGACAATTAACTATGGGTACTTGTAGACTAGCAATCCAGTGCTTACTTGGGCTTCCTTACCACCACCACCACCCCCCCTTTTTTGAAGTGAAAACATCAGGGAGAGAATTTCTATTATCTCTATACAAATGTCCTAGCCCTTCACCTGATTTTGCATAAGAAAGTTGGAATTGTAGGTAATATATGGTAGTTTTAAAAAATTTTAATTTAAAAGAGAAAACCACATTTGAAAATTCAGTGCATCTGGCTACTAATAAAGACTTTAAAGTAGGCAGTAGCCATCTAGTAAATGCTTGTCCCTTTTTCTTTTTGGTATAAAACAACAGCAACAACAAAAACTTATAAAAGGAGTAGTTTGGATTATTTAATTCTAAATAATGATTCAGTAAGGACATTTTCCTTGAAATTTTTGCTTGTTTCTCAAGTAGTTTGGTTCTCCTCCCCCCCCCCCCCCAGGACCATTTGTATATATTGTTTTAAGTTTTTATTGTGGTGATTGACTGAATTATTTAGAATTTGATTTTAGCAAAGGAGGATCTCAAGTAGTAGGATCTAGGATCATTCTAAACATTAGTTTTTGTTATTATTCTTCGGCTTTATATATTATGAATGGAATTAAAAACTTAGTTTTATGTCTATAATTAATAGAAAACTTTTGGCATAGATTTTTACTAATTGCTTATTCATGGGATGGACTATAGCAGCATTTAGTAAGTAAGTAACCTTTTGATGTAAATGTGGGATGTTTTCCATTTCCTTATTCTTGGTTTTGTTTTTCCCTGAGGCAATTGGGGTTAAGTGACTTGCCCAGGGTCACACAGCTAGTGTCAAGTGTCTGAGGCCAGATTTGAACTCAGGTCCTCCTGACTCCAGGGCCAGTGCTCTATCCACTGCGCCACCTAGCTGCCCCCATTTCCTTATTCTTAATCTAAATTTATTCCATTGTATAGCTATTACATACACACACACACACACACACACACACACACACACAAGCATATATTAGGATGAGCATTTAAATCAGTACTTTAAGTGCACAAACAGGTTAAAAGTATTAAGGATTACATTGATTTATAATTGTTTTCTTTGTTGCAGAGCCATAGGATTAAATGGGTCCAGTAACTGGAATGACTCCAGATAAGAGAGCTGAAACTCCCAGCACAGAAAAGGTTGCAGGATTAAGCCAGATTTACAGAATGGGAAGCTTGCCTGAAGCAGTTGATGCTGCCAGGCCAAAAGCTACTTTGGTGGACAGTGAATCAGCAGATGATGAGCTCACAAACTTGAACTGGCTTCATGAAAGTACTAATCTTCTAACAAACTTCAGCCTTGGAAATGAGGGTCTTCCTATTGTTAGTCCAATATATGACATTGAAGGTGATAATGTGCCATCTTTTGTACCATCCTACCAGAACCCAGAAAAAAAATCAGGGAATTCAAAACCCCCTTATTCCTTTAGTCTTCTCATTTACATGGCTATTGAACACTCTCCAAATAAATGTTTGCCAGTCAAAGAAATCTACAGTTGGATTCTGGAACGCTTTCCATATTTTGCTACAGCACCAACAGGTTGGAAGAATTCTGTCCGACACAACCTTTCTTTAAATAAATGTTTTCAGAAAGTGGAGAGAAGCCATGGCAAGGTGAGACTTTTTTACCACTACTTTGTTTTGGGGGTGGGGGGAGGAGAATCCATATAGCATTTTAAATGTGAAAGCAATCAAGACAGTTAAATATTCCATAAACCAATCATTTGCCACAAGCTCATTGTTAGCTTTAATTTCAGAGTTTTAAACTCTATTTTCTTGCTTCAATACTGGATGTATTTAATTGTAGAATATCTTCATAAATTTTTCTGATTTTATGTAGTCACCTTAATGTTTTTAACACTATATTTGTCTCGGTAGCTTTAATTGTATGATTTTGTTCTTAGTAGAAAAGTTAAGGTAATGGTTTGTTTTTTTCCCTAGGCAAATGAGCCACAGGAAATGGGATAATTACTTAGCTTCTATAATTTTTCTTAAAAATTGAAATTTTTAAAAATTGTGACTTAAAAATTTTTTATTTAAAGGCTTGTTATGTACAAGGCACTGGGATACAAAGGTTAAGTAAAAAACATCATTCCAGCACTCAAGGAGACAATGCAGATGTTGTTTTCTCCTTATGTCATGAAAGGTCAGCCTTTTACTTTAAAATTTAAACCCAATAAGATCTAACTTTTATGCCCTGTTACTTAGGTTTAATAAAGTTATTTGAATTCTTTTGATCATTGTGGTTGCTATAAATGACAGCAAAGGACTTGAAATTTGCAAGTTGGTAAATTGGCTATTGAATTGCTATTTGACTTTCCAAAATTTCTGTGCTTCATTCCTGATTTATAAAATGGAGATAAAAATGTCTCCCCAAGGAATGATGAAAATATGACTAATTATATTTTGTCAATTAAAAGCTCTTAGATGTTGGACAATAAAATATTATAGTGATAATATATAGAATTCTATTGTAACAGTAGTGTTTGTCATAATCATTTAGCCTCATCTATCCATCCTCATCATATAAATTTTGTTAGTGAATTCAGCGAGCTTCAGTTTTCTGGGAGGTAAAAAAACCAAAAAACCAAAACTTTTTTGAAATTAGTTTTTCCAGAAATATTTTTTAAATCTTCATTGCTTTATATAAACAGAAGAGACTGAACATAATGTAACCTTTTCTTGATGACTCAGGTTCATTGATATGAATATCTATTATTGTAATAGACACTTTACTTTTTCTGTCATTTTCTTCAGGGTTATTGAACAATTTAATGAACACTTAAGTCCTACTAGTTATCACGATCTGGGTTGTATTAGAGATACAAAGACAAAACAGTTCCTATTAAATGAAAGAGCTTAAATTTGTTTCAGAGATGAACAAATATGTATGTAAATACAAATAATTTCCAAGTGGAGGAGACAGGTTTACTATGAAAAACAGAGAATTCCAGAGTTCACAATGAAAAAGAGGAGATAGGGACACAAGCTCCTCCCTCAATTGCCATCTAGTTACCTTTTCAAAAAAAGAAAACGAAAACAATTAGACATGTTTTTGATGAAGCTAGATTGGCTTTTAGTGGTCACATCTTTACTTTCTGAGCACTCAGAAAGCCCTAAATGTAGAAACTGGAGAGCCCTGGTTTGAATCCCAACTATTCTCCTTAAGACCTGTGTGACCTTGGGTAAATCATCTGTCTTGTGCTTTTTCTCAGGCTTACTGATATATAGTTCGTAGACTCCATTCTCTTTTTGAAAATAGGGTTGTGGCACAGTGGATGAAGTATTGGGCCTGGATTCAGGAGGACCTGAGTTCAAATCCGGCCTCAGACACTTGACACTTACTAGCTGTGTGTCCCTAGGCAAGTCACTTAACCTCATTGTCCTGCAAAAAGAAACTAGGCTCAACATTTATCTTCTATTGTGCAAAGATCATTAAAAAATCCTGGATAGCAGCTGTCATGTCTACTAGTTTTTGTAGTTTTTTAGTATGAGAACAGTTAAATCACTGATTTTCTCATAAACATTTACACTTTATCTTTCCAAGTCCAGTGATTATTATTCTAGACTGAGAAAACAAGCCACAAAATACTTGTAGTTCAGCCTTCTTATCATTAGCCCTAAGCAATTCCCAAACTTTTTATTTTTCCCATTCTTCTCCAACATATCTAAAGAACAAACTACCCTCCTTACCACCCACCACCTGCCCACTTTTTTTCTCTTGGCAATTGTAATCAGCTTGTTCATTCTTGGCTTTTACCCTTCAGATGTTAATCTAATGAGATAGTACTACTCCTCTGAGTCGAGAAATTATTGCTTCCATTTTCTAAATATATCTTCTTAAAAATCTGATTTTGTTAATGACTTCTTTCTGTATTTGTACTGTTCTCTTTAGGCAGCTCCCTTTTCCTTCCTCTGACTATTTATGCTTTAAAACATAAATTCAATAAGTATGATACACCCACTGTTGCTAGGCTCTGGAGATGCAAAGACAAAAATGAAGTAATCTCTGCTCTCAGTGAGCTTACATTTTACTTTTCACTCTTATCATGAACTCAGTGATGGTGGGGTGACATGCACTACATTACACCTAACTTACTGGAAGGTCCTATGGCAAGCTTTACCAAGGTGAGTGAGATGATCACAATGTCTTACTTTTGAGATTTGTACCTTAGCATGATACTATGCCCACTTTAGTTTGGAAATTGTATAACTTACATGCTAATGTGTCCTTGCTTCCATTTTGTTTAATGATACCCAAAAAGATACATGTTCCACAACCATTGGTAAAGGTGAGATTTTCATAAGATAACAAAGACTTTCTATTGGCTTCTCAACAGATTTTGTTGCATGAATAAGTTTGCCCTGCTTGGCCTCCTTCCCCCAACCAAAAACGTTGTCAGGTATTTAATAGAAGGATTCGTTCCCCATTCCCTTTTCCTTTTTGGATTGTCAACTGTTAGAATCATTCTCAGATTCATTTGAGAATCCACATTATGTACATTGCACTAAGTTTTCCATGCTATTGAGATGTAGATAGACAAATTATCATGTGTTATTATAGGTAAAGGGTAAGAATATTAGTTCCACTTTTTCTGACAAATCCCAATTCCAGAATATTTATCCTACCTAATGACCTCACTCTATTAATTTTTTTGGATTAAGTTACTCTTTCACTGTTTCATGATATACCACTTAGTGAAACTGTTATCAACCTATGTAATATTTTAAAGCAAATACACTTTTGAATCATCCAGGGAGGAGTTTTGGAACAAATTGGATTGGGAAGAAGCAATTATAAAAATTATACTTTAAGTAAATTCTAAGGTACTTTTTTAAATTTTAATTTTTTAAGGTACTTTTTTTGTGGATGGAGTTAATTCATACTAGAAAGGGCTACTTAAAGTAAATCTCCTTCAAATTGGGACTAAGAGTTTCATAGTAAATAGTATGATTGGACATTATCTTGAAAAATGAAACAACATATAAAATGATAAATTATTTTGTCTTATTTTTTAAAATAATCAAAACTGCTCATTCTTAGAAGGAACACAAGCATAGAATGAACATATTGGAACTTTGGCCTTTTTTTTTTTAATAGTGAAAAGAGTATGATAAGAAAGCAAGATAACCTTTATTTCACTTTTGACATATAATAAGAGATGGCCATTATTGGCCATTATTGCAAAAATATTATAGGGTTTCATCAGTTTTCTTAGGGGCTCCTATTAATCCTTTGATATTCAAGTCATAGGACAGCTAGGTGGCGCAGTGGATAGAGCACCAGCCCTGGATTCAGAAGGATCTGAGTTCAAATCTGGCCTCAGACACTTTACATACTTACTAGCTGTGTGACCCTGGGCAAGTCACTTAACCCCAATTGCCTCACCAAAAAAAAAAAAAAAAAGAAAGAAAGAAAGAAAAAGATATTCAAGTCATTCCTTTTTGAAGACTCACCAAAAATCAGATATTAACGGAGGCATGACAGTGAGTCAGGATGGGCATATATTCTGTCCCTAAGGCAAGAGGAATGTTTAAATTGGGACTAGTTTTATAAGTAATTTATTCATTAGTGAATGTTTTTGATATTAGGATTACTTGTGTTTCCCTTTGCAACCTCATAAGAAGGTGGCTAGAGAGTCAGTCTTTCAGAAAGACCTGGCTTCAAATTTTGATTTAGCCTGGCTGTGTGACCAACCCTAAGCATGTCCCCTAACCTCTTGTTGCCTCCAGACAACTCTCCTAAGACTAAGTTGTAGAACAGTTGCTGGTCGTTATTGGTTGCTGGTGTTTCATACTCTAGTGAAATCATGGGTCTGAACCAAAACAAATTGCAACCTTGTCACTAAGGGTACTCAAATTGGGAAGACCCCCCCCATTTTTGAAAGTTTTGGATATACTCTTTTCTTTTTTTTTTAATTTTTGGCGGAGCAGTGTGGGTTAAGTGACTTGCCCAGGGTCACACAGCTAGTATGTGTCAAGTGTCTGAGGCTGGATTTGAACTCAGGTACTCCTGAATCCAGGTCTGGTGCTTTATCCACTGTGCCACCTAGCTGCCCCATACTCTTTTCTAAAAGAAAAACTTTAATGAAATGAAATAAAATACCTTAATGATATTTGCATGGAGCTTTAAAGTTTGCAAAGTGTTTTGTATATATTATCCCATTTGATCCTTAGAGAACACTCTTGTGAGGTAGGTGGTACAAAGGAGGAAACAGTCTGAGAGAGGTTAAGTAATTTGGCCATTGTCAGACAACATAGCTAGTGTCTGAGGAAAAATTTGAAATCAGGTCTTCCTGACTTCAGTCCATCTCTCTATCCTCTAAACCACCTTTGTTGCATGTTAAATGGGCAGGTAGTTATTTTGTATTGTTTAGAAGCTTAAAAAAAAGTCACATACAACAAGATATTAAATTGAAAACTTTGAAAGTAAGACTGTTCTGTAGAGTAATGCTTAATGCTACTTTCTCTTTTTATTCATTCTTGTGTTTCCAGGGAATAATGCAATCAGGAATGTTGTATTCTTTTTGGAAAGAGTAATGCTATTATTTGAATATTTGTTAAGTAAATGAGGGTCGGTTGTGGTACTATGAATCAGTAGCTTGCTTTAGAGTCAGATAACCTGGGCTCAAGGCCTGCCTCTGACATAGATTGACTGTATAATCCTCAGACAGTCATTTAACCTTTTAGCAGTCTTGTACTATTAGTTGCAGAGAGGGTAATAATATACATTCATAGACTAAATTCTTCACTGAGAGCTACGTAAATTAATGAAGTATAACAACAGGTTCTATCTAAAAGAAAAAAAGTTAGTAGCTTAATCATGAAACTCCCAAGCATACATGGATATTTTTTTATCTTTTTAGGTTTTATGGCAGTTGTTTTGCAACAGTTATATCTCTTAAGTTTAACTCTTTACTTCAGTTCCTATACGAAGGTCCAGGGTTTTATGGGATATCCAAGGAGGACTAGTTCCTCTGGCATGAGGACTTCCTAAGCCCTTTTCAAGGCTGCTCATCTACCTTTGGAATTCACATGGCATGTAACTGTCACCTGTGGCTCCAAGGAGCTGTAGGATGCACAGCAGCCATACCATGGAAAAACCATCTCAGTAGATAAGCTGTATATACTAGGTTATGGGTAACCTCGGGGGCCACGGATCTATCAGTGAGTTAGGGGGTTGTCTACCTCAAGCATATGACTGTTAAGAACAATTTATTCCAACGGTCATGAAGGCAGCTAAAGCAGGTACTATGGAACAGTTAGAACTTGTTCGGACATCCAAGATGCCAGGGTTATTCACTGCATCCTGGGCTGTCACCAGTCATCCTGACTTTTGTCTTGCCACTGGACTTTGATGACTCTGAAAGAGAGTAAGGTTGATGACTTTGTGCAGCTCTGCCTCACAAATGCACAAGTTAAGACATTACCCTGCAATGTCATTGGTTCTCTTTGAAAATGAAGGACAAAACAACAGGCAAAGCTCTAAGTAAAAGAACAAAGGCTTTAGCTCATCTTAGTTCACCTAATGGTTTGGAAAGCTTGTAGTTCTAATTTCTGAATGGTTGACTTCATTCCTCATCAAACTTTCATTTGTTCCTCACTTTACAGCTATTTATAACTTTTTGCTGCACTGTCAATGCCCCTAATTGCCAAAATGGGATGATTTAGGTCAAAAGAACAATAAATTGTGGCATGCTATTAAGTGAAAATAGTGGAAATATAGAATAGCAAATAATGGACTTGACATCCCTAGTGAATAAACATGAGGATGTACTCTAATCCTTTCAGACCACCAAGATATTGTTTACTGTACCAGAGAGAAATAAATGTAAAGAATTAATATTTTCCCCAAAGAATTACACTTAGTTGTGTCAAATAGTTAAATATAATCACCTACTAGTAGTTAGAAATGACTAGGGGAGTTAATAGCATGAGGCAATGTCAAAATACCAAACTATTCCATAAGTGCCAATATTAAGTGGTAAAAACTATTGGTATAGCCAGGTCAGAGAGATAGAGAATTGGAATTAATAGGAAAAACCTCATTTAAAAGTTACAGCTTGAACTGTGCTTTGAAAGATGAGTTTTATGCAGAAAGACAGAGAAAAAGGATATTTTAGGCAGGGAGTGAATTAAGGGGAGAGAAAGGAATCTCTAACATGGTTTTGTAGTAAGGTAGAAGATTGATTTTTGGGGGGCCATTACCTTGAAATACACACTCTACCTTCACCCTCATAGTTCACCTACTGACTTGGAGACCTGTGATTTTGATTGGTGAGCTTTCACCATTTCTGACCCTGGCCAGATCCCTATACTACCGATTAAAGTTTGGCCCTCTCCCTATCCCCCAGTCCAATGACTTCCCTGACCTAAATACCCCTTCCTTCCCAACATTCCTACCCTCTTTGTCTTTTATTAGAATGTAAGCCCTTTGAGGTCTGTGACCCTCTTTCTGGTTTTGTGTACTTGGTGATTAGCACAGTACCTGATAAATGTTGTTGTTCATTCATTTCAGTTGTGTCTGACTCTTCCTTGACCTGACCCCCTTTGGAGTTTTCTTGGGCAAAGATATTGAAATGGTTTGCCATTTTCTTCTCCAGCTCATTTTACAGACGACAAAACTGAGCAAACAGGGTTAAGTGACTTTTCTCTGAGGAGGAAATCCTGATACATAGGAAGCATTTAAAAAAAATTTTTTTTTAATGAAGCCATTCATAAGGTAGTTCTAGATTATAAAGAGCTTTAAATGCTGGGGGCGGGGGGGCAGCAGCTAGGTGGCTCAGTGGATTAAAAAAAAAAGCTAGGCTGAGGAGTTGACAGTCTTATGTGGGTATGTCATATTTCAGGTTTAGAGGATCATTCATTCAAACCCCTTCATTTTAATGGGTAGGCCCAGGGAAGTTAAGTGACTTGATCAAGAGTGATAAAATTAGGAAGCAGCAAAGCCAAGATTTGAACCCAAGTTTCCTGCTTCTATATTTAGCACTCTTTCTACTGTAGCATAGTAGAGAAGGAGAAAAGTTTATATGAAGATTCCAAATGGAATCAACTTTGGATACTTGGCTTCAACTAATAATTTTGGTTAGTTCAACAAGCATTTATTACCATGTGTAATACTATTACTGTTACCTTACTTTCTTCAAGGCACAATGCGAAGCAATGGAGATCAAGTAGTCCCTGCCATCAAGTAACTCCTGTTCTAAGTAGGAGAGATAATATGTAAATAAATATGTACACACAAGATAGTGAAAATGGAAGACACAAGGAGTTGGCAGTGAGAAGGGAGAGCATTCTAGGCTAATGCACAGCTAGTGAAAAGGCACAGATGTGGGAATGGAGTGTTGTGTGCAAGGAATAGCAAGGAGGCCAGTATAGCTGGATCATAGAGTGCCTGGAGCAGGGAATAAAATAAGAAGACTGGAAAGATAGGAAGCAGCCAGAATGTGAAGACCATAAATGCCAGAGAACTTATTTGGTCCTGGAGGTAATAAAGAACTATTGGAATTTATTGAGTACACTTTGGAAAATCACTTTGGTAGCCACGTGAAAGATGAATCAGAGTGCAGAAACTTTTAGACTTCATTTTCTGTGATCCTCTGTTTTCCCCTCTCCATAGATTTGAAAGATCATTTCTTCCTTGCTCTTTAATTTGTTTTTCATATCATCCTTTACATCTCAGTTATATGTGCATTTGGAACTTATCTTGCTATATGGGATGAGATGTAGACCTATACCTAGTTTCTGCCAGATTGTTTTCTAATTTTTTCAGCAGTATTTGTTATGTAAATTATTAGTCCCACTAGCAAGGAATCTTTGGATTTATCACACTTGTGGCTACTGTGCTCAATTGCTTCTATATTTTGTGAACCTAATCTGTTCTACTCATCCATCTTTCTATTTCTTAGTCAATATCAAATAATTTTGGTGATATATATAAAATAAAGTCTTTTGCACAAAGCAGTACAATTAAAATTAGAAAGGAAACAGGTAAATGGAAAAAACTTGGTAACAAATAGATCTGATAGTTTCATTTCCAGGATAAATAGGGAATTGATTCAGAATTTAGAAGAATAAAAGCTGTTCTCCAGCTGATAAATGGTAAAAACCAACCTCTCAAATAGCCAAATGAAAAAAATGCTTCAAATTACTATTTTTGTTTTGTTTTGTTTAGTGAGGCGATTGGGGTTAAGTGACTTGCCCAGGGTCATACAGGTAGTAAGTGACAAGTGGCTGAGGCCGGATTTGAACTCAGGTCCTCCTGAATCCTGGGCCGGTGCTCTATCCACTGTGCCACCTAGCTGCCCTCTCAAATTACTGTTAATGAAGAAGAATGTATTTAAGAAGAATGAATTAAGGCAACTCTAAGGTCCTACCTGATATTATCAAATTGGCAAAGTTGACAGAAAAGGAAAGTGATAAAAGTTAGAGGAGCTATGGGGAAAGGTACATTAATAGACTATTGATGACACTATGAATTAGTCATTTTGGAAAGTAATTTGGAACTGTTCTCCAAAAGTTATTAAACTGCATACTTTTTGACCCAGCAATGCCACTATCAAGCTTATTCTTCAAAAGGATCAAAGAGAAAACCCATTATGTGCAAAAATATTTATATAGCATCTCATTTGTGGTGGGAAAGAACTGAAAACTAAAGGGGTACTGTTAATAGAGGAATTATTGAACAAATTATGGTAAATAAATGTGATAGAATACTATTATGTCATAAGAAATGCAGAGAATGGTTTCAGAGAGAAACCTAGGAGAAATACAAGAACTGATTCAGAGTGAGGTGGGTAAGATCCAAGAGAACAATATATACATTAACAACATTATAAAGACAGCTTTGAAAAAGTTAATAACTGATCAATGCAAATGACCAACTGCTATTTAAAGGACCCATGATGAAACATGGTATCTCTACCTCTTGACAGGTTATAGATTGAGACATTTTTTCAAAATGGCCAGTATGGGAATTTGTTTTGCCTGCCTTTGCATATAATAATAGTTTGGGTTTTTACAATGAGGGATGCTAGGAGGGAGAAAAAATAGACTTTTGTTCATTAAAAATAAATTTTTTTTAAAAAAAGATGGCTTGGAGGGGCAGCTAGGTGGCACAGTGGATGGAGTACCAGCTCTGGAGTCAGGAGTACCTGAGTTCAAATCCAGCCTCAGACACTTAACACTTACTAGTTGTATGACCCTGGGCAAGTTACTTAACCCCAATTGCCTCACTAAAAAATAAAAATAAAAAGATGGCTTGGAATAAGGAGATATTTGAGATAGGGAGGTCAGTTAAAAGCTTTTGCAGTATTCCAGGTAAGAGATAATGAGAACATGAACTAGGGTAGTGACTGTGTGAATGGGAAAAAGCAAGATGTATAGAATATGAGGGTTTTTTGTTGTTCATTCATTTCAGTCTTGTTCAATTCTTCATGATCCCATTCGGGGTTTCCTTGGCAAAGGTACTGGAGTGGTTTGCCATTTCCTTCTCCAGCTTATTTACAGAAGAGGAAAGCGAGGCAGACAATATTAAATGCCTTGCCCAGAGTCCCACAGCTAATAAGTATCTAGGGCTAGTGCTGTATCCACTGTGACACCTAGCTGTCCCCATTGGATATGTGGGGTGAGCAGGAGTAAGGAAGTGCTGACATCAAGATTTTAAAACGGAGTGATTACTAGGAGGATTGTGGTACCCTTAAAATATCTGGGAATTATCTTCATAGAGATGGTCATTGAATCCATAAGAACAAATGCATTCACTAAGTGAAAGTATAAAGGAAAAAGAGAGTTAGTCTTGGGGGACACTCATAATGAGCATAATATGAAGAGCTAACAATGGAGACTGAGGAGCTGAGGAGGGTATCACCAGAAAGGAGAACCAGGAGAGAGAAAAACCCAGAAAGGAGAAAGTATCCAGTCACAAGTCAAGGAATATCAGAATTGAGTAAAGGCCATTAGATTTCTCAAGAAGTTACTGGTAACTTTGGAGAGAGCAGTTTTGGTTGAATGAGGTTCGAAGCCAGGTTGCAGAGAGTTTAGAAGAAAGTGAGGGGAGTAAGTGGAGGCATCCAGTGTAGCCACAAAGGGAAAGAAGATAGAGAATTATAGCTAGTGGAAATGGTCAGATGAAGGTTTTTTGAGGACTGGGGAGAAACAGGCCTATTTGTAGGTAGCAGAGAGGGAGAGATTGAAGATTAGAGAGAGAATAGGGATGTTAGTAGGGCAATTTGTTGAAAGAATACAGAGCTGATTGGATTAAGAGTGAATGTAGGGGGGGGCAGCTAGGTGGCACAGTGGATAGGGCACCAGCCCTGGAGTCAGGAGGACCTGAGTTCAAATCCGACCTCAGACACTTAACACTTACTAGCTGTGTGACCCTGGGCAAGTCACTTAACCCCAATTGCCTCACTAAAAAAAAAAGAGTGAATGTAGGGGGCAGCTAGGTGGCGCAGTGGATAAAGCACTGGGCCTGGAGTCAGGAGGACCTGAGTTCAAATCCAGCCTCAGACACTTGACACTTACTAGCTTTGTGATCCTGGGCAAGTCACAACCTTCATTGCACTGAAAAAAAGGAAATTTTTTAAAAAAGTGAATGCAGAAGGGTTTTTTGCTCTGGCTAAGAGAAGTGTCTCAGACTATTCATCTAAGACAGCTTGAAAGATGTAGTCTGAGTGAAATGAGGAGTGGAAAAAGGAGAACTTTTGGCATAAAAATCTCATTTTTTTCAGTTGAAGTATAAGGTGAGGTCCTTAGCTGAGAGGGTGGAGGGAGGAAATGCTATGGGAAACAAAGGGGGATGAAGTTTGACATCATGGAGTGGGAAAGCAAATCAGTTAAGAATAGGTTTTCTTGGGGCAGCTAGGTGGCGCAGTGGATAGAGCACTGGTCCTGGAGTCAGGAGTACCTGAGTTCAAATCCGACCTTAGACACTTAACACTTACTAGCTGTGTGACCCTGGGCAAGTCACTTAACCCCAATTGCCTCACTAAAAAAAAAAAAGAAAAAAAGAAAAGAATAGGTTTTCCTTTTAGCAAGGGCCCAGTTGAGATGAATTAATATAAATTTGTAGTGGGCCTACTAGATAGATGATCTATGATTTCATTCTAGCTTTAGAGTCTATGATCCAATAAGAAGGAATTTTATTAGTGCAAGAAAAAGCTTGAAATATTAGCAAAGTAGAAGAATAAATATTTTATTGTTTGTATTATATGCCCTTTTTTTAAAGACTAGGGGACACCTTAGAGTTTTTAGGGAGAGTGGATTCTGATCCTTAGAGGAAGGAAGACTATATGAGATTGTGTGCATAAGAGCCTCTTATATCGAGACTCCCAAAAAAACCAAAGTGAGAGCTAGAGATGGGGCTGAGAATAGGAACTAGAATGGAGACCAGAATAGAGATGAGAGTTGATTAGGGACAGGAATCAGGCTCAAGTGGAGGAAGTAGGATTGAAGAGGGGAGATAAGACCTCAGCTCCTATCATGACAGCCTCTACCATCTACCCCATTACTATGGAGACAGGAGTGATATCAATATCTCCCTCTTCTAGAAGAGAAAGGATAGGTGTTCCATCATCAACCATCTGGAACCAATATTGATCATTGCATTTGATATGAGTTCTGACAGTGCATATATTTCTTGGTTCTACTTTATTAACTCTGCATTATTAGTCCATACAAGTTTTCCCAGGTTTCTCTCATTTCCTCACATTCATAATTTTTTGTAGTGAAATAATCATTATGTTAATTTGCCACAATTTATTCATCTCTCAATTGATGGATATGTTTTTTCCAGTTTTTGCTACTTATAAAAGTGTTATTAATATTTCAGTTTATACACTATGGGATATTCTTTGTGTCATTGGCCTCATTAGGATATATGCCTAGTAGTAAGATTACTGGTTCAAAGGGCATTCACATTTTAGTAACTTTTCTCAAAAGTTTATTTATAATTTACAACTCTCCCAACAGGATTGTTATTATTGTGTTGATCTTCCAGAAATGATTGTTTCTGTTTTTCATCATCTTTGCCAATTTTGGTGTAGAGGTGAAACCTTAGAAGTTTTTAGTTTGCATTTCTTTTATCAGTGATTTTTAGCATTTTTTCTACTATGTTGATAGGTTACATTTCTTTTTGGGAGAAAAAGTGCTCATATCATTTGGCTACTTATTTGTTGAGGAATAAACTTTGCCCTTTTAAATTAGCTTTATGTGAAAAACTATACATTGTTCCAAAATATAACAAACTGAAAGAAAGTATGTGCATGTTTCCTGTTTCCATCACATAAATGTCTTCTCTTTGCACATTTATTTTGACAGCACTTTATCAATCTCTTCATTTACTCATATCTCAGCTTCATGTAGTATGTATCTTATAATATATAGATAAGGTTTTAGATGAAAATTAGTAAGTTGTGAGGTGTATTTTAGCTATATAATCTAAAACAAATTTTAGCTACATAATCTAAAACAAAAAGCAGTAAGTACATAGTCTTCTCATATTACCAATAGCAGAGCTAGGGAAAGGAAATGCTACCATGGAAACATAACCAGAATTACTTGAGACCACACTCAAGAAGCTTAACTGTTCTCCAGCAGTACATTTTCAATATTGATTTTCCTACTTTCATATTTTAAGAGCTCATTTCATAGTGATCAAAACAACTACAATCTTCCCGCAAAACAATGTGAAATGCAGTTTTGAACTTTTTTCTAAGCCATATAGAACTATGCCAAAATAGAACATTTTGGTAGATAATTTTTTTTTAAACCTGATAATTTATTGGTGATTAAATTATTATGCCTTTTCCACCTAACAACCATGGTTTGTAAAGGTTAAAATTTATCGTAATGTAAAACTGAGCAGAGTTCTGGAAAGCAATAGTACTAGTTTCTATAGTTTTATGCTATGATTTCAGAAGCACCAAATTATTTGTGATTTAATTTAAAATTTTCCTGTCTACATTTTAATCACCAAACACATAATTAGCTCTTACTGATAAGATTTAAGTAGTTGATTTTTTTCTTGGGTGCTTAAAATAAATCTTTTGTTGATATCTTTCCTTCTACTTTTCTACTCTATTCTTCCACCCCCACAAGAGACATCACTAATAAAGTATCACGTGAGCAAGAAAAAAAAATTTCCAAAAAATTAGACAACGTATCCAAAAACTGATGTTATATGCAGTATACCACAACCATTGTTCTTCCACATCTTCAAAGGAGCCAGGTGATGTGTGCACTCCTACCTTTTTGAGGCCAAGCTTGGTTATTATAATTCTATATCATTGTTGTATTGTTTTGTTGTTTTTCTTTTTTGTGTACATTGTTATAGTTGTATATATGTAATCAATCAATAAACATTTGTTAAGAGCCTACCATGTTCCAACACTAGATGTCTTTCCATGCTTCATGCTCATTAATCATACATTCATGATGTTTAGCATTTCTAACAATATAATAATATTCCTTTTTTTAACTCTATTTTTGGGGTGTGAATTCAACCTCTTCCATACTTTGTAAGGTAATAACTACCTATTCTTTAATCATTGGATGATACAGACTCAGATTTATATCATTTGAATCTGAAGGGATGGAAAGAGTGAGAGAAGGGGAAAGTTAGGGAGAGAGTGTTAGGAAAGTACTACTTGTATTGCAGTTTGTTTAGCCTTTCTTTAAGCAATGGCAAACTCCTTTGTTTCCAGTTCTTTGCTCTCACAAAAAGTGCAACTAAAAATATTTTGGTGTATTTGGGATCTTTTTGATGTATATGGGGTCTCCCTTGGGATTTATAACCAGTAGTGAAATTTCAGGGTCAAAGGGTATAAATGTTTGAGACACTTCCTTTGCATAATTCCGGACTGCTTTCCAGAATGGTTGTGCCAATTTACTGATCCACCAACAGTCCATTAGTGTTTTCATCTTGCCACAGCCCCATGGTTATTTCATTTATAAGGTAGTGCCTGTTTAAGGTATTGCCCTTTTGTGTGTATTTCTTTGTTACCGAATTAAATCTATTCAGAATTCTAAAAAAAACAGCTACTCTAAATTCAGAGACCATTTTTGCTTTATTTTGGTTGTGATAACAAGCCAGCACTATTCTTTGATTATAGGACAAAGTTAATTCATCAAAATGAGAATTTGTTTACTCTCCACAAGCTAAACTGTTAGAGTATAGCTGGAATGGCTTTGAGTACAGGATAAGACAATGTATGGACTGTAATCTTAGAATTAATTTAGCTGGTTTGCAGCGACTTATCTCCAGGTTGACTTTGGAATTATGAATTTTTTTAAACCAAAACAATTTTCTTCCATGGAAAAGAATGGTTGTGATATGCACTGGTGGATAGAATACCTATGCCAATAAAATCCCAGATCCCTGTAGAATTGAAGTAATATAATAGATCATTTGAAAATAAAGTAAGAAATAGTATGCTGTTTCATTTTTAGCCTTCTTAATTTTGATCATAATTGATTTTTCAAAAAAGTATAGCTAGAAAGATTTTTCCAATAGGCAAACAAGGTAATAGTTTTTCTACCTACTCCCTCCATCCCCAAACAAACCCTTTGGTTAGTAATATTTTTATCTTGATTTTCTAATCTTATTAGTAATATGTAATTTTGGGGGTTTTTTTGGTTTTTTTTTTGTTGTTTTTAGTGAGGCAATTGGGGTTAAGTGACTTTCCCAGAGTCACACAGCTAGTGAGTGTTAAGTGTCTGAGGCCAGATTTGAACTCAGGTCCTCCTGACTCCAGGGCCAGTGCTCTATCCACTGCGCCATCTAGCTGCCCCAGTAATATGTAATTTAACATTAATTGCCAGGTTTCTTCCTGTAGGTAGGACCCAACAGTGTAAGGATTATAAATTGTTTCAACTCTCCATCTAATTGCTTTCTTGTGTGTCTCCCCCCCACCCACCCAGTTTCCTGCTATCTTGTGCTATAAATCCAATTTTATTAATCCTCTTTAAAAGGTATTTATCAAAAAAGCTACCTGACCTGATCACCATATTCTTCATATATTTTGCAGTTTGTGTATTTCAGTTAGCAAACTTTAGTAAAACTGGGGATTGAGCCTATGAGCGATCATTCTTTATTAAAGACTATCTTGCTGACTTGGACCTCTCTAGCCTGCAGTGCTTTTTTCCTTGCTTTGAATTCATGGTACTTATTGTTGATACTATTCATTTAGCAATTAAATGTGTTTGACATCCTTGTCAAATAAAGCCAAGTTTCCTGACCCTAAAACTTGGCATGCTATCTACCAGCTGTGTAAAAACATTGCCACATGTAATCTGTAGTTTTGATACACAGTTTCACCTTTAATCTTTTGTGAAGAAGATATAACACTGGCATTGCACAGAAAACGTCTTGGCAAATGCTGGTATACGATGTCTTCCCAGCTAGGTTTTTCGGCATCATAAGGGCAGCAACACATTCTCACTCCCATCCCTGTAGCCTTCCTCATTTCTTCCCCTCTTCCTTTTCTGTAAGCTTATAAATATTGGAATAAGAACATTTAAATTCTAGTTATCTGTGTACTCTAAAAACTTTAAAAAAAAAAAACCAAAACATTAATCCTGTTGGTTCTTTACTGCTAGGTGAATGGAAAAGGTTCCTTATGGTGTGTTGATCCAGAATATAAACCCAATCTTATACAAGCACTGAAGAAGCAGCCTTTTTCCTCAGCACTTGCATTTTACACCCCTCCTGCATCACCACAAAAGTAAGGGTTTATTCAGTTACAAATAATTAGTGGTTTAAGTGTTTGGGGGTTCCTGAAGTGAAGAAATGGCAAAATTTTCATTTAAAGCTGAATTTAGGATGAGACAGTGACCTACATTGTGCTTTTGCTTTGGGATTATTTCATTCATGCCTGTGAGAAATAAGTGATCATTTAAAACTTTCTTTTAAACAAATGTTTCTAAGGCCCAAGGAAATGGTAGGAACATACATTTAAGTTTATTAAAAAAATAAGCAAATAGCATTTTTGGGGGTCATTTTAAAGTTTAAATCATGTTAAGTATATATCTTTGAATTGGAGTTTGGTTTTTTGGTTCAAAGAAGCATTCTGTAACCATTTTGGATCTATTGTTATCTGTAACCATTATTTGATTTGAGTCAGGTAGAAGTCTGTGCAGCTATTATAAGGAGCTCGCAAAAGTGTGCAACACACTCATACAACAAAGTTAATTTTTAATGTCTCTAAATTCCATTAAAATTTTTTTTCATTGAGAATTTAAAGTTTCAGTTTGGAGTTTTACCAAAAAAAAAATTGTCTAATCACGATGGCAGGGATTGGGGAGGGGAGGGATGTGAAGGGAGAGAAAGATTTGTATAGATACTATAAAAAAGCCAAGTTGACATGTCTACAATGAAACTACTAAATATTTTTAGCTTCCTATTGAACTGCTAATAGGTCGGAAGAATGTGCATCAATAAGATCTAGCTCTAGTTAATACAATTTAAATAAAAGCTAGCAGTTTTTACAGCTATCTTTCCTATAAGGAAATGATCAGTTGATGATATTCATTCATATAAGTCTAACTAAAGTAAAGTTTGAAATTGATGATGGAGGTTAGCCTTTTAAGTTTATTTTTAAAATTTCCCCCCAAAACATGGATAATTAAAAATTGGCAGTGTTTCTAGAAATTCACATATAACACATATTTAAAATACTATGTTTTTTGTGTTTCTACTTCAATATTTATGATTCTGTTAATGATTTTTTTTTTTTGCCTTCCCATATGTTCAAGGGTTTACCAAGCTTACTGGAATTTTAGAATTTTTTTGCCTTGTCTAAAACAAAAATAAATGATAACAATGTCACAATATAAAGGATACCTATTTTGATATAACCTTATCCATTTTTTTGGTTATGCATTTTGCTTTTAACACTATTGTCATTTTCTAAGTACCACCTATGCCCCATGTAAATAAAAGCAGTTAAGTAAAACCTTACAAAATTATATCATCTGGCAATGTAGACAGTATTCTGTACTTTCTCCCTCCCTTACCCTCCTTCCCTTCCTGGATTAGGGAAGTATATTTTGTCACATGATCGTTAAACTTGAGATAGGTCACAGCAACTGATCTGAGTCTGACTGCCTTTTAGAAAGGTTGTTTATTGGAGTTTATCCTATATACAGTTCTCTTAGTTCTACTTATTTCATTCTATGTTAAAAATTTTATCTTGTGTTAAAATTTTTCCCCATTTAAAATAATAAGACCTAGAAAAAAGCTTAGATATAGTCTCCTATAATTTATTCATCTTACAGATGACAAAAGGAAGTCCCAGAGAGATGAAGTAACTGGCATACAGACACACACCTAGGTGTAGTGGCAGACTACTCTCCTGTTTTGATGACTTAATTTCAGAAACATTTTCAATAGAAAATAAATTATTGGATAGAATGACCTCCCTTTGAACTCCTAAAATCCTATCCCATATATTTTTTACCACCTCCATTATCACTATTACTATATTACCACCATCTAGACCATTACTACCGACTTCACCATAACCATTATCACCATGACATTTTATCACTATAAGTACAAAATCATGGAACTAGGAACCCAGAAGCCATCAAATACAGCTTAAAATTCACCAGATGAGACCTGGCACTGTGACAAGGATTTGGAATCAAAGGACCAGGGCTTGAATCCTGGCTCTCCCTACTTACTTTCTATTCCCTGTATGACCTGCAGCCCCTTCCTGCTCTGATACAGAGATCCTCTTGTGACATAAAGTCATAGTTTAAAAGTCTAATGGAAAGGCTTATTGTAATGTATGTAAAATTTTAATAGTAACGTTAACAACATTGTGGTCATTAAAAAGGTGGAAAATTTATTTGATAAAACACATTTGTTCTAATATAGATAACACAGTACAACAGTAGTTATTTTTTGTCCGGTTTCTAGATTCTTGTGATTACATATATTTATTAGTGAATACAAGTATCAGTGTAATATTTATAATCTTTATTATTATAAATGTTTTTTAAAGTACTCACAATGTGTAGATAAAATTAATTGGTTGTCAGCAGAAATGAGTCTACATAAAGCAAAACTTTTTTTTAACCCTATGGATTATTGGAACTTTTGTCCCAGTAGTTACACTTACATTCATCATTTAAGCATCGAGTCTTTCCTAAATTTCTCCAGTACCAAACTGGACTGCGTATCATCTCAGGAAACAGTTGGACAATCCAAAAATTTTTTCTCGTTGTATTGGGGGGTCTGGGGGTGGGGCACCAAGGGAGTGGGTTGGTAAACTCAGATAGCAAGGCCCAGACCTGTGATTTTGTCTGTGTGGGAAAATCCTGTTAAGAAAATTCCCTCACGAGTACAGTTTAGCAACTGTTCTGAATCTTATAATCTCAGAGGGTTGCCTGGAGTTCTGAGAGATTGCCCAGGGTCATACAGGCAATGAGTCAGAAGTGGACTTTGAACCTGGATTTACCTGACCAAGGCCAGCCCTCTAAGGAGTACACTACTCTACCCACCAACAAATAAATCTGCTAGCTAATAAAAAAAAAAAAGAAGAAATTTGACTGTTAAGAATTAAGTACAAAAAGGAACATAATAAAACTTTTGTTGTGATTTTATTTTTTTAGTGGATCCTCACCACCTCATTATATAACCTCTGTGTTAAAGCAGAGCCAGGTTCGAACTCTCAAAGGTATGTATAAAAATTTGATGTTATAAACTGTAAAAAAAAAAATCTGAAAATGTTACTAATTCCTATAGAATTTCATTTCTTAATAATACCATCATAGACTTTTTTTTCAATTGCTGTTGTTTAGATTAGCACATACCTAAGTTTTTTTGTCCCCATTCCTCACCATATTCTTATCAGGTTAGTTCATAAAAAATATGACTGAGCACAGTGCACAAGGAATGATGTCAAAGGTTCCACATGGTATATATGGCCTATATCTAAGAGTTCTTCTTTCCTCCCATTTCAGTAGGTCCTGCCATTTCATTTGAGGAGAGGTGTTTTCACAGGTTTTTCCTACCAACTTCAGACAAAATTCTTCAGTAAACTTAATCATGTTTTCCTCTTCTTGTGGGCTGTACATCAATTTGCCTCTTACGCCTCCTCTATTCTCTCCCCCCCCCCACCACATCCTAGTAAAACCATTGCCTTCCCTCTGTATACTGCCTTCTACCACTCCCTGAGTGGAACTAATGGACAGGCTGTCTTTCATTTTATACCTTTATATTTACCAACTTTTCATGGAACTATTTTCTATAGTAATAACTACATTTCCTCCCAATAAGCATGAAAAAAGTCTGGACTTAGACCACAGGGGGCTGGTTCTTTCTGTTTTAGGGTAGCCAGCTTTTATTTGTGAGAATGAATTATCTAGAAACTTGGGAAACCACTGAGTTTGTATAAAAGTTGAATCTTTGCGCCCCCCCCCCCCCAACTTCCATAACTACATTGGGGCAGCTAGGTGGTACAGTGGATAAAGCACCAGGCCTGGAGTCAGGAAGACCTCAGGTCAAATCCAGACTCAGAAACTTTCTAGCCGTGTGACCCTGAGCAAGCCACTTAACCTCTGGTTACCTCTGTTTCCTTATCTGTAAAATGAGAATAATAGCACCCACCTCCCAGGGATGTTGTGAGAATAAAATGAGGTAATAATTGCAAAGTGCTTAGAACATCGTAAGCACTATGTAAATGTTGGCTTTATTATTTTTATTCAGATATTTCTATTACAGTATACATGCCAGTTTGCAAGATTCAGAGGAATTACATGCTGAGTAAGCAAGAGAACAAAATGTATTGTGTGTATTTTTGTTGGATTTTTGTCTTGTTTGTTTGGTGAATTTGGAGAGGAGTCTTTGCATCATAAATCTACAGTCTGAGGACCTAAGTTCAAATTCTTGCTCTGTTGCTTACTACCTGAGGGACCTTGGGCAGATCATTTAACCTTCCTGGCCTTAGCTTCCTTATCTGTAAAAGGAGGGGAATGGATTAAATGGTTCCTGACCCTAACCCTGTGTGATTTTACATATGGTGATCTTACCTGTTGGTAGACTTAAGCCTAGTTTGAGATAGAACAGCTGTGGCAAAGAATTTAGCAATTTATAGTGAGGTTGGGTACTATTTAAATCAAAGAAGCTAGAAGGTACTAACAATTAATTGAAATAATACTCATAGCACTTTAAATTTTTCTGGGCCAATATTTCCAGTAGGGATTTCTTTTCCATTAGGATCCTCTAATATGTATGTTTTGAGAGACTACAGGGCCTTTCTATTTAAAACCGCAGAATTACTCATTGAACTTCAGCCCCCTTCCTTATATCATTCCCTGACCTGATTAAATAATTTCTTATCTGTCTTGTATACTTCACCATTATAAAATTAACAGGGTGTCTTTAAGGATTTCTAGTCTTATTTCAAAATTGCTGGGGGCGGCTAGGTGGCGCAGTGGATAGAGCACCGGCCCTGGAGTCAGGAGGACCTGAGTTCAAATTTGGCCTCAGACACTTGACACTTACTAGCTGCGTGACCTTGGGCAAGTCACGTAACTCTCATTGCCCAACCAAAATAAAATAAAAATAAAAAAACAATTGCTGGCATTTTATCACCATTTAGCTATGTACCAAATACAGACTAAATAGATCATTTATTTACTTATTAGATTCCTGTTGGTTTCATCTCTAAAAACGTGGTTGGGTTTGATGACCTAAGGTCATAAACTCAATACTATTTCTTTTTGGAATCTATAATTCCTGTTTTATGCTGCAACATTACCAGTGAAAAAGTGCAGGCTTTTTAGGAGATCAAGAATCATATTCATCAAAATATTTGGTCAAATCCAGCTTCTGTTCCTGATTTTATTTTCTTCACTTCTTTAAATGGCACAATAGAGGCTGTGAGGTAAAGCTGTAAAAATGCTGGCAGATCCGTTCCACTTTATACCTATTTGTTGCCTCCTAGTTTCAACTATAAGTACACTTGGAGTTAGATGGCTTTGTTGGGCCTCAAGTGATATTTTCTACTGACTTGTTTATCTCTCCACTGCTTTTCACTTTTTTAAAAGCTCATATTGTATGTAATCTTCTGCAGTATATTATATCTTGGCCCATTGTGTTTGGGAAGGAGATTAAAAGTTCACATCTTAGGTAGCTTCAGGACTCTTGGCCTCCTTATATTGTGGTCATTTTTTTTTTACACTGGATAGTTTATTTAAAGAAATAATAATTACAATCCTTTTCTTTCTCTAGTTTTGGTTTTTCAGAATCACCTTATTTAAAGGTCAGGTCGAATCTGCTCTAATTACCAACATTGTTGCCCCCCTCACCTTTATCCTTCTCACTTGATGTTCAGTTTTATCTGTCTTCTAATCTGTCAGTGATTTGAGTACACAAAGACAGCTTGTTATTCTCTGTTTAGATATGTAGTTCATTTCTCTTTTTTGATGTTATAGTGGTGCTCACCATGTCCAGTGCCTTTCCTCATAAAAAGTATTAAAAATCTTCTGATTAATGTACAGCCTTTTTCGCTTCTTTTTCCCCTTAATCCTATACCATCTGTTTCATTGTTATTCTTGTGTCTGCCTTCACATTGTAGTCACCAATCATCCAGGTATATGTTGACATATTTTGGAGGACTTACATTAAGTTCTTTGTAGAATTTTTTTCTGCCTTATCTATAGCATCATTAGTATATAAGCTACAACTATCTTTATGCTATTCTTGCCTGTGGTCTTCATTATAGGTGAATAGGTGAGATGGCCAAATATCACTTAAAATAATATCTCTTGTGAACTTTAGGCACACAGTGAAACCAACTCCTCATTAACAGTCAGGGGAAAATCTGTATCCTTCCATTTAGTTATTGCTTCTTTTTTATTATGTTTCATTTTATTATAGTGCCGGTACATATGATTTAGTTCTTACACTGGTATACTGAATCACTGGTTTTTGGACAATAATCTCACATCTGAAGTATCAAGTTACATGAATATTTTTAGGTAGTATTTTTTTTAAACCCATAGCATCCTCTGCCCTCTTTCCTTGTCCTTTGTAAAAGGAAAGGACTGGGGCAGCTAGGTGGCACAGTGGATAAAGCACCAGCCCTGGATTCAGGAGTACCTGAGTTCAAATCTGGCCACAGACACTTGACACTTACCAGCTGTGTGACCCTGGGCAAGTCACTTAGCCCCCATTGCCCCACAAAACAAAAACAAACAAACAAAAAAGGAAAGGACTGAGGGTTGTCTTATATTGCTTTTCTGTTTAATGGATGGTAGTGGTCGACTTACTGGTGATTGGCCTTTCCCAGCTTAGCCAGATTGTCCCTCGGGCAGGAGGCACAATCTGAGGAATCTGCAATCAGGTGCCATGCTCCTCTGGATAGCATTAAAAAGCTCATCTTCACCTCTATGACACAGTGAGACATAGGCATCAGAGTTTTTTGGAAGCCATTAAAACCAGTCTCCTCTAAAATGTATACGATGTGCTTCATCAATTAAAATGTAACATTCTTAAGTGTTTTTAAATGTAGCTGTAAAGATGTCTTTTCAATTTAATTTTAAATGCTAGAACAGATTGAGCACTATAAATAGAAATTGGAAATAAATTCTACTTCGAGATTATCGTTATATTTTTCTAACACTCCTAAGATCATACTTTGTCCAAACTGATGTAAACCAGGGGTCTTTGATTACTACAGTTTGGGGGGATTTTTTGGGGGGGGTGAGGCAATTGGGGTTAAGTGACTTGCCCAGGGTCACACAGCTAGTAAGTATCAAGTGTCTGAGGTCAGATTTGAACTCAGTTCCTTCTGAATCCAGGGCCAGTGCTTTATCCACTGCGCCACCTAGCTGCCCCCTTCTCCCTTTATTTTCATCCTGTTTTTGTCTTTCTCTTCACTGCCAATCATGTTGAAAGAGAAAACTACATTAACTATCTATTCTGAAGTTCACAATTTGGCTTCTGTCCATATCATTCTACTAAAACTGCTAAGTTAACTTGTGACCCAATCCAGTAGCCTTTTCACCTTTTACTCTTTTTCTTCTCTTCAGTATTTGACATTTGACCATCCTTTTATTCTTGGTCTTTTCTATGCCTTCTGAGATGTACTCTTACACATCTCCTTATATATCTAATTGCTTTTGCGATCGCCATCTCAAATCTCCTTTACTTCTTTCTCCTTCTTGTTAAATGGAAGCATCCCCTCAATTCTTTGCCCTTTGCCCTTTTTCCTTGTATCTTTATTGAATACTTGAGTGTCTGTGGAAGGCACTGTGCTAGGCATAGGAAAGATAAAGTCTTCTCAAAAACCTTCAGTGATTCTTTATTGTTTGCTAATTAAAGTTTTAGTCCCTTAGCCCATCATTTATTTTCTTCTACATGCTGGCCCTAACTACCACTGTAATGACCATAACTCTCCAGTAATCAGCAATATATGCCCTTGAGGCAGCTAGATAAGTGGTACAGTGGATAAAGTGATAGACCTGGAGTCAAAAAAGACCTTAGTTCTCATCCTGCCTTAGACACTTGCTGTATGACCCTGGGCAAATCACTTAACCTCTGTTTGCAAATGTTTCTTTATCTGTAAATTGGGACAATAGTAACACCTACCTTCCAGAATTCTGAGGATTAAATGAGAGAATATTTCTAAAGGACGTTACAAACCTTAAAGTTCTGCATAAATATATAAATGCTAATGGTGGTGGTGGTGGTGGTGGTAGGCAGTATACCTGAATTACTCACCACAGCTTAAGTTCCTCATTACCTTTCTCTGTCACATCTATAAATGTATATTTTGCTCAAATCATTCCATGTATATAAAATGCACCCGCATTTCATTTCTCCATCCCAAACCTAATCTTTACTTTTTGAAATCTTTCCTTTTCAGTGCCCAGTTTAGATACCACTCACCTCTTCTATAAAGCTAGTTAGGAATCCTAGCTAGAAAGGAACTCAGGGCATATCAAACAAAGAACTTGCATAGCACTTTTATATCTGTTTTTCCGGTTTAGCCTTTTCTTTATTTATATAGTAGTTATTTGTTATCCCTTGCTTGAATATATGCTTCTTGAGGGCAGGGAATCTTGTCTTATTTGGCTTTGTACCTCCCACAGAGCCTTCCACATAGTGAGTCCTTGAATGAATGAATGGACAGTATTAAAAAGCCAACTTTTCAAGAAGGTGGAAGATTATGAAGTCTTGGGTAAGATGCTGAAGATCTTAGGGACATAGCTGTTTCCATCATTGGTGCCCATTTAAGACAAGTAATTCGGAAGAAAAAGGCAATTTGAGAAGTGAACAACTGGTTAAGAAGATGATGTTTAAGAATAGGATTTGGATTTATGGACTATGGCTTAAAGTATAGGAATGACAGGCTTCCAGCCAGGGATGGAGTGCTGGTAAGAATGCTGCCTAGAATCTTACAAATCTAATCAAGAGTTTTAAAATGAAAAGGAAGTGGAAGGGAGAAAAACTGCCTATGTATGTACCAAGCTAGATGCCAAAGAGTATAGCTAAGTAGAAAAAGAATAATATCAAGATTAATACCACATCCCCTTCACCAGAATTCCACAGGAGACAAAATTCAGTAATAGGTTTAAAAACCTTCACCTCTGGGGGCAACTAGATGGCACAGTGGATAGAGTACCGGCCCTGGATTCAGGAGTACCTGAGTTCAAATCTGACCTCACACACTTAGCACTTACTAGCTGTGTGACCCTGGGCAAGTCACTTAACCCCAATTGCCTCACAAAAACAAAAAAAAAAACAACCAAACAAACAAAAAAAAAACCCTTCACCTCTGATGTCTTTTTAGAAATATACAAAATGACAAGCAAGATGCAGTAGAAATACTAGAATAAGGAGGTGAATTTGACCTCAGTAACTATATCACTGAGACTTGGTGGAATGAGACCTATGACTAGAATATGGCTCTGGAAGAATTTACCATGCTGAAAATAATTAGCATAGGTAAAGTTGGAGCCTGGTGTTTGGTGGTAATACTGTTTTAAGAAGATAACATTCATGAGCAAATCCAGGAACCAAAATAGGGGACAGGATGAAAATCTTCATTTGGGTAAAAATGACCAGAGGCAGAAATAGAAGTAATACTGCCATTAAAGTATGCTATAGATCACCTTGACTAGACCCAAAGAGGAAGTACATGTTTTTGAGAGACAGATCACACTTCTGCTCCACAGGCAATTATAGAGTGTGATATGGTACTACATTATTTGGATTCCTACTGGAGCTGGCTATCTCTTTCTGCCCAAAGCAAGGTTGCTAGTAATTTCTTGTCTTACTTCAATGATGATTTTTATCCTTTAAAAGGTAAAAGAGGGGGCAGCTAGGTGGCACAGTGGATAAAGCACCAGCCCTAGATTCAGGAGGACCTGAGTTCAAATCTGGCCTCAAACACTTGACACTTACTAGCTGTGTGACCCTGGGCAAGTCACTTAACCTTCATTGCCCTGCCCACCAAAAAAAAAAAAAAGGTAGAAAAACAAACAAGGAGAAATTCAAATTCTATATTCCCCATCAAAGAAGAGGAAATTACTGGGATGGAAATGTTGTGAACCTTGAGGGAAATCATGGAATTTCATAGCTGGACTAGCTAGTCTAAACTATACCTGAAGAAGAATCACTTCTGCAACATACCAGACATCCTACCTCAAGACATTGGGTCAGGGTGATCGGCGTTCCTTCTCACAGCCTATACCAACCTAGGGTAGCTCAAATTATTAGTGAGTTTTTTCTTAAAGGCCAGATTAGCATCCTTGCAACTTCCATCCATTGCTTCTATTTTGTTTTTTGGAGCCAAGCAAAATAAGTCTAGTTTCTCTTCCTTGTATCAGACCTTGATGCACTTGAAAACAGCTCTCTGGTTTTCCTTATCTCAAGTCTTTTTCTCCAGGCTAAAAATGCTGTGCCTATTACTGTCAGCCAGTTCTCATAACATGAGCTTGAGACCCTCTATCATCCTGGTTGTCTGGTTGTACTCTTGTTAAAATGTGTTACCCAGACTTGAACAATGTGTTCTGACCATGGCAGACTACAATGAGACTATTTGCCTTCTTATCTTTCTTGGCTACCATAATAGGCTGTTGACTTAATTGAGTTTGCTAACTACCCATTGCATCTTAGAGTTGTGATTGAAGAGATGAAATGTGGGTATATTTGAAAAGCTCCTTAAATCTTGGGATGGTTGCAAATGGTTCAGAGATAAGGTAGATAGGATTCTACAAACTAAAAATTCTATGGGGGGGGATCAGAGTGGGGTGGAGTTAGTTCTGAAGATACTTCATTCAACAAATATTTTTTTAAAGTGTTTGCTATGTGTACTAAGCACTATAAAAAAAGAGAAACAATTCTATTGAGGAGGGGGATAAAATACATAGCTAGTGAATACTCCAATTTATAAAAGACATGCAGAAAATGAAAGCATGGAGAGACAGCGGAGGATCTTACAATCTTCTGACATAAGACTGTAAGATCAGTGTTGAGTGCTAAGTTTGGGCATGTACTAAAGGTAGCAGGAAAAGTTAAAGATAACAAAGGATAGATTTTTTTTTTTTTTGGCTGGGCAGTGGGGTTAAGTGACTTGCCCAGGGTCACACAGCTAGTAAGTCAAGTGTCTGAGGCCAGATTTGAACTCAGGTACTCCTGAATCCAAGGCCGGTGCTTTATCCACTGCGCCATCTAGCCACCCCAAAGGATAGATTTTTTAAAAGCATTAGGGGAATGAGGTAGAATGAAAGAGAAGGAAGGTCACTGCTTGGGGTGTATGGGAAGATAAGTGACAGAAAACAGTTCAACTCTTCCTTTCATAGAACAGTCCTTCCATTGGAGAAGACAGAGCAAAAATGAGTCATAGGGAGATGATACCCAACATAAGTAATGAAATAAAGAAAACCTACTCAGCCTTGATGCATTTAAGTTTCCTGACTCAAGTGAACAAACTCTGCTTTAAGTATCAGGGTCTGTCACTCCAGGTGCTGTACTGGATTCACAAATAGCCTCTGACCCTTACAAATTGTGACCTTGGATATGTCTCCTAACTTCTGAGCCTCATTTTCTTTATCTGCAAAGTGGAAGTTTGAACTTGGTGACCTTTATGTCCCTTTCCACTTTAAATCTGTGATCCTATATCTGCTAGGCACTAAACAAACTGGCAAATGTGATTTCTGAGCTATTATCAGTTATCTTTGAGAGATCAATGAGGATGGGGGAAATATGGTAGGATTGGAAAAGGGCAAATGTTCTAGTTTCAGAAAACAAGGAAAATGAATGGAGCTGGCAAAATTCTAGAATGTGCTATTAAAAGGTCTGTTTGGGGAGTATACAGACACAGGACTCACAAAAGATCAGTGTGTCTTCATCCAAAGTAGGTCATGGTAGTTTAATCTGATTTTTTTTTTGGTGGGGGGAGGTGGGGCACGGATATGGTTACTAAATTTGTAGTGTTGGGAGAAATGGAATTAAAGCCAGGCCCTGATTAGTCTGAGTAATGCATCCTACAAATTGGTCACATGTATTTGAATTCATACTATTTGAAGTTATAATTATGTGAAATATAGTCATTTGTTCACTTGATCAATTAATATATGCAGTGTGGATTTATTTGTTTGGGTTGGGGGCGGGATTCATTATTCATACTCGGGACCTGGCTATGTGTATGTGTGTGTTTTTAGATTTTATGTCATATTATGGAAAAGACAGGGAATCGGGAATTTTGGGCTAGACACTGTTACTGTTGGGTGAATTCTGAACTGGTTGGATGACCAGACCCACTGAATACTCATTAATGTTTCCAAATCAGCTTGGAAGGAAGTCTCCAGTGTTGTGCCCATGGATCTATGAATGATTCTGCGCTTTGTAACTTTTGTCAGTTTGGGTAAAGGAATAGATGACGTGCTGATCAAATTTTCAGATAATACAAAGCTGGGAGGAATAGTAACATAATGAAAGAATTAGAATTTAAAAATACTTTGACAGGCTATAACATTGGGACAAATCTAATAAGATGAAATTTAGTAGAGTTAAATGCAAAGGCCTACAGTTCCCAGATACTAGGTGGGGAGGCATGGCTAAAAACAAACAATGGTTTGTCTGAAAATGATTTAGATGATTTAATGGACTCTCAGCATGAGTTTCAGTAATGTTATGTGGCAGCCCAGAAACTGAATGTCATCTTGGGCTGCATTAAATAGACACAGAGCACTCAGGAATAAGGAAGTGATGGTCCTATCATACAGTGTCTTGTTCAGGCCACATTTGGAGTACTTTGTTCTGACATTTTAGGAAGGACATTGATAAACTGAAGAATGACCAGAGAAGAGCAACTCAGTAATGAAGGGTTTCATATATGTATTGGTTGAAGGAAATGGATCTTTTAAGTCTGAAGAACAGACACTTTAATGCCCTGCTTGCAATTTGCTGAGGCTGAACTTCTGCACTTCTTCCTTTTTTTTCTTTTTTTAAATAATAAACATTTTTATTTATTTTAAGTTTTGAGTTTCAAATTCTATCCCTCTTCCCTTTCCTCTTCTACCCTCACTCTGAGGTAGTAAGCAATCAGATATAGGTTATACATGTGCAGTTATATAGAACATTACCATGTTAGTCCTTTTATGTAAGAAAACTCAAATAAAGAAAAATGAAAGAAAGTGAAAAACAGCATGTTTCAGTCTATTCCATCAATATCCATTCTTTCTCTGGAGGTGGATAGTATGCTTCATCATTAATCCTTTGGGACTGTCTTAGATCATTGTATTGCTGAGTTCTTCATCAAACACTGTGCACAGTTTTTTCCTGGTTCTGCTCACTTCACTATACATCTAGGCCTTTCTGAAATCATCCTACTTGTCATTTCTTATAGCACAATAATATTCCATTAAAATCATGTTCCATAGCTTGTTTAGTCATTCTGAAATTGATAGTCATTTCTTTAATTTCCAATTCTTAGCCACCACAAAAAGAGCAACTATACTTTTTTTGTACAAATAGGTCTTTTTCACTTTTTTGGGGATGTCTTTGGGGTATAAACCTAATAGTGGTATTGCTGGATCAAAGGGTTTACACAGTCTTTTGGGCATAGTTCCAAATTACTTTCCAGAATGGTTGGATCTGTTCACAACTCTACCAATAGTGGATTAGTATCCCAGTTTTCCCACATCCCTTCCAACATCCAACATTTTCCTTTTTTGTTATATTTGCCACTCTGATAGGTGTGAGAAGTAGTGCTTCAGAGTTGTCTTAATTTGCATTTCTCTGATCAGTAGAGATTTAGAGCATTTTTTTATGACTATCATGGATAGCTTTGATTTCTTTGTCTGAAAACTGCCTATTCATATCCTTTGACCATTTATCAATTGGGGAATGACTTGTATTTTTATAAATTTGACTCAGTTCTCTATATATTTGAGAAATTAGGCCTTTATCAATTATACTTGTTGCAAAAATTCCCAGTTTCCTGCTTTCCTTAAAATTTTGGTTACATTGGATTTCTTTGTGCAAAAGCTTTTTAATTTTATATAATCAAAATTATTTATTTTATATTTTGTAATGCTCTCTATATCTTCTTTGGTACAAAATTTTTCTTCTGGCCATAAATCTGACAGATAAACTATTCCATGCTCTCTTAATTTGGTTATGGTATCATCATTTATGTGTAAATTGTGTCCCATTTTAACCTAATTCTAATATATGATATGAGGTCTTGGTCTATCCCCAGTTTCTGCCATACTGTTTTCCTTTTTCCCAGCATGGATCTTTGGCTTTATCATATACTAGATTACCATAATCATTTACTATTCTATTCCACTGATCCACCACTCTATTTCTTAGCCAGTACCAGATTGTTTTGATAATTACCACTTTATAATACAGTTTGAAATCTGGTACTGCTAGACTATCTTCTTTCACATTTTTCATTGATTTCCTTGATATCCTTGAGGTTTTGTTCTTCGAGATGAATTTTGTTATTATTTTTCTAGTTCTATAAAATCTTTTTTTATAGTTTGATTGCTATAGCACTAAATTAATAGGTTGATTTAGGTAGGATTGTCATTTTTATTATATTGGCTTGGCCTACCCATGAGCAATTAATGTTTTTACAGTTGTTTAGATCCAACTTCATTTGTGTGAAAAGTTTTATAGTTGTGTTTATATAGTTCCTGTCTTTGTCTTGGAAGGTAGACTCCCAAATATTTTATATTTTCTACAGTTATTTTAAATAGGATTTTTCTATTTGTGGTTGCTGGACTTTGATGTTAATATAAAAATGCTGATTTATATGGGTTTATTTTTTATCCTGAACCTTTGCTAAAGTTGTTAAAAAATTTCAGGTAGTTTTTCAGTTGATTCTCTAGGATTTTCTAAGTAAAATATCATCTGCAAAGAGTGATAGTTTTGTTTCCTTATTGCCTATTCTAATTCCTTTAATTTCTTTATTTTATTGCTATAGCTAACATTTCTGGTACAATATTAAATAATAGAGATGATATGGGGCACCCTTGTTTCACCTCTGATTGTACTGGGAATGCTCCTAGCTTATGCACATTACAGATAATGCTTCCTGATGGTTTTGAGACTAGACTTCTTGATGCCTATGTTGCACAACACTTCCACAGTGCCCTGAAACCTTGAACCTTTGAATCTTCTGCTTTCATTAGTGGAGTCCCTCCTGTCCACTGCTATTCTGCCTGGACTCTTTCCTCTACTGCTGGCATACTCCCACCACCTCTTAGTCTTCCTATCCCTTTAGAATTACCATTTGCAGAAGAACTCCTCTTCCCCAACCCTTGCTGTCCATTCTGATTTCTATTCATCATTCATTTCCCACTATACTTCATAATGTCCCAATGTCTAGATCTTTCTACTTTTTACACCATTCTCTGGAACTTCTACTCTATAATGAGCAAACTTTCTTTCATTTTAGACCTCTTCCTGTTAAGTTCTGACATTCTTCACCATCCTTTCCAGAACTGGTTACATACCTTGCCTTTTATCCCCGTAACTGGACTCAGTGGGGAAGTCAGAATACTCCTTGCTTTCTACTGCTACTTCCAAAGCTCCTTCCTCTACTACTATTACTTAGCAACCTCTCCTCCTTTTGAGATTCATTCCATCTAGCTTTCTCACCCAATCCAGATCCTGTGGGTTGTTATCTGCCAATACCCCCTGCACTTAATGTTCCCCAGTAGATTCAGTGCCTGGCTCAGTTTCTCTCTCCATCCCAACTATTGCCTTCATACTCAGTGTCTTCAGCCTATATGTTGATGGTCCCTCAAGTACCCTGACTTCTCTATTCCTAAAGCTACTCAACTACCATAATTTACTCCTTCTATTCCACTTTGGCTTCACACAGGCATACATGATCATACCCTTAATCTTGTAGTCACCCATAAGTGTTCTGTGTCCATCATATTCAAGAACTCCAGAATTGCTGGTTTTCACTTATTCCATCTCTCCTTATTCCTCACTACTCCACAGCTATTCTTTCTGTGACCTCCTGTCCCTCCCTACCTCCACACTTCATCAGGCCATCACTCCTATTCTTAGAATCAGTTCTTGGTGTTTGATATATTATATTTTTATTTTTTGGTGGCTTCTAAAAATTATTTTCCCATTACAGTCTTAGAATTTGTTTACAATATGTCTGGGTAAGTGGAGTCTCAGTCTCGTCCCTTTTGGCATTTAGTAAGTCTTCAGTCTCTTTTAAATATCTCTGAGAAAATTTCTTGTTAGTCTCCTACAACATGTTAGACTCTTTCGTCATATTTTTGAGGAAGCCCAGTAAAACTCTTTGGTCATTTCTCTTCGTTAGGTCCTACAAATCCATCATGTTTTTTTAAAAGCTTAAAAGCATTGCTCTAGCTTTATTTTTTTCTTTTGGTGATTCATCTTCCAGCAAAATAGTTTTATTTCGTAATTCATTTTTTTTTTTAAGTGAGGCAATTGGGGTTAAGTGACTTGCCCAGGGTCACACAGCTAGTAAGTGTTAAGTGTCTGAGTCCAGATTTGAACTCAGGTACTCCTGACTCCAGGGCTGGTGCTCTATCCACTGTGCCACCTAGCTGCCCCCTCATAATTCATTCTTTATATTTTCCATAGGTATTTTCTAAATTGTTGCATTTCATCATCATCTTGTCTCATTTGTTCTTTGCTAATTTAATTTATCTCTTCATTGCAGTTATCCAAGTTGATGTGGTTTGCAATACTTTCACTTTTGTTTCTGGTATTGTTTTTCATATTCATTATTTTCCTTTTGTCATCTTTCCTTTAGTTCAGTTTAATTTATCAAGGTGTAAGTTCAATTTAAATTCTAGTTTAGGGGAGCTAGGTGGCTTAGTGGATAAAGCACCAGCCTTGGATTTAGGAGGACCTGAGTTCAAATCTGGCCTCAGACACTTGACACTTACTAACTGTGTGGCCCTGGGCAAATCACTTAACCCTCATTGCCCTGTAAAAACATACATACATACATACATACATACATACATACATACACATACATACATAAATGGTTGAATGAATAAATTCTAGTTTAAAGTTACAACATTTAACTTGATGGATAAAACTTTTAAAAAGAGAAGTGTATGTTGCCTAATGATAATTATCATTGAATTGTTTGATCCTGTCATCTGTGAGAATTGGAATGACACCCCTGCTGGGAGGGACATTGTGAGCTCTGGCCTGAAAAGAAACCATGTGACTTTAGTGTCCGGAAGTTATGTTTGCGACCCTGAGGGTCCTGTCAATCATTGCTACTAAAACTAACCGATTAGCTTGGAGCTGTGTATGTGGACAGCCCTGTTTCCTGTTTCACAGGAGGCTTTTGGGAGGAGCGAAGTCTTTTCATGGCCAGATGGGGGCTTGGCAGCAGAGACAGGCAGGATAGGGAGAGCAGGCAAATCTCATACTTTATCCATGTGTTTCTCTTTACTAACCCTTAATATACTTTAATAAATACTTAATGCCCAAAGATTGGTGCTATATGTTTTCTAATTTAAGGCGACCATTCATTAAATTTTAGACATCACAGCTAGAATTTTAGGCCCTTACGCATCTTTATCGAATTAGTAAGGCTGGCCATTACAATTTATGACTTAATTTCTCTACAAGAACTTTGGAATAATGTGATGATGATTGTTTAAGTTTCATCTTACCACACTGAAAAAGAGTAGAGGAGTGGAAGGTTTCCTATACTCAAATCAAAATCATATATGAAATAATTGTTTTGCCTTCTTCAATCCTTTTAGATTCCTTCACTTCACTTTTTTTTTAAGTGAGGCAATTGGGGTTAAGTGACTTGCCTAGGGTCACACAGCTAGTAAGTGTTAAGCATCTGAGGCCGGATTTGAACTCAGGTACTCCTAACTCCAGGGCCGGTGCTCTATCCACTGCGCCACCTAGCTGCCCCTTCACTTCACTTTTTAAGGTGAACACTTATCTTGAGTAGGCTGATTATTGGTGTGAACTGATGAACCTAGTTTGACTGGTCCCTAGTCCTTAGAATGCTTGTTTCCTAAGGTTTAATTGTCTCAGAGACCAGATATCTCCCCATCCCCGCCTCTTTTATGCTGTGGCACAGTTAGGGTGAAGTCTTGTAGGTCCTTCTCCTTATTCCTCTTTTCTTATTAGGCAATTCAGGCAATGCCCTCATTTCAGTTATCCAGACTACTTTAACTGCCTTGCTCACTAATGATGGGGCAGTCCCCTCTTGGTACCACAGCAGCTCTTTGGTGCTGATGAACTAGTACTTTGCATATACTTACACTTATTCCATTTTCTGTCATATTATGAAAATTTGTATACACATTCCTTTTCTGTTAGGTTACAAACTCATTTATAATCTTTGGCAGCTAGTATAATACCTTACACCTAATAGACACTAAATGTTGCAATGAACACATAAATAGACTAAGATCATAATAGCCTTCTCTCTTACAGAGACAATTAAATCCGCAGTAGTTCATCGTTTTATGCATGTTCCTGCACAAAGCTACATTTGTATTTATGTGAAGATATTGCTGTTCAGCTAATGTTTTTTATGTTGTCACCTGTTATCTCACAGCTTCATGAAGCATGGGTTGACGAATTTTGTTTCTCACATATTTGTTCTCGTTATTTGGCTTTCCTTCTCCATCTATTATGTCTGTGTCTTTCATGTACTTATTTTTGTACACATTGTTAAATGTTAGCTCTTTGAGGGCAAGTATTATTTTTTCTCTTTCTCTGTATCCCAGTCCTTAGCATCTGCCTGGTAGATACATAGTAAGCATTTAGTAATTGCTTGTTGATTGTCTCTTTGTGTAGCCTTTGCAACTGACACATGCTGCTTATAATAGCTGAGATTTGTACACCTTATTATGCCAACTACTTTCCATATGTGATGACATTTGCGCCTCACTGCCATGTACAGTGGGCAGTTAGGTTCCACAGTGGACTTGAAATAAGGAGCTCATCTTCCTGAGTTCAAATCTGGCTTCAGACATTTACTAGCTGTGTGACCCTGAGCAAGTCACTTCTGTTTGCCTCCGTTTCCTCATCTGTAAAATGAGATGGCAAATCATTCCAGTATCTTTGCCCCCTGCAAAAACAAACAAACCAACCAACCAAATGGGGTCACAGTCAGGCATGACTGAATAACAACAAAAACCATTTAAAGTATGTGTCATCACTTCATCTTAAAAATGTGGAAACAGGGGCAGCTAGGTGGTGCAGTGGATAGAGCACTGGCCCTGGAGTCAGGAGAACCTGAGTTCAAATCCGGCCTCAGACACTTAACACTTACTAGCTGTATGACCCTGGGCAAGTCACTTAACCCCAATTGCCTCACTTAAAAAAAAAATGGAAACTGAGGTTTAGAAAGATTAGATGGACCAGGGTCACAGCCACTGAGTGCCTGAGTTGGGATCCTGATTCCTGGTCCATTGTTGGTAAGAACATATTCATAGCAAAAGGCTGTCATTGACAACTTTGTTAGTTTTACACACTTGGTTATTTAAGCAGTGAAGTTTGTCCTTTGCTTTCCCCCAAACTGGAAACTTGAAAGCTGGTACTTTATATTTTGTTCTAGCTTGTGATCAGAGAGCAGTAGTAAAGGTTAAACACAGACTTCAGTGGTTTGAAAATTATAAATGCAGGTATCACATTTTAAAAGATATTCTTTTAGCAAAATTTCTAAAATGTTATTGATAATTAACTTCTCTCATTTCAGAATCTGATATTGATGCAGCCACTGCAATGATGCTTTTAAATACATCTATTCAACAAGGAATTTTAGAATGTAAGAAATGTTTTAAAATTTTTTTACTGTAAAACATTTTGGACTTTTGAATGTTTTCTGATTAGAATATAAAGTATTTAATGGTTTTATTTTAAGACCTGAGATTTCTATTGCTGTCTGTTCTTGGTTAGAGCAAGCAGTATTTGCTTGCAACAACTAGAAATCATCTTAGTCCCACACCCTTATTTTGCAGAGAAGAAAACTAAAACCCAGAAAGTTGGGCCCATAACTCACCCAGGCAAGGAATGTCACATGTAGTGGAACCAGGCTAATAAACGCAAATCCTTTGACTTCAAAATCTAGTGGTTTTTCACTATACTGTGCTAAAATTTTCAGATGTTCTAGTAAATGATGAAATGACTAGTATTTTGAGAAGATTAAGTACAATTTTAGATATCTCATTTAATCTGTAGCCTATTGAAGAAAGATGCTGTGTAAATCCAGTGTAGTAGCATAGTTGTCTCAACAAGAAAATCCTATGTATAAATAACTTGATGTTGAGCTAGATGTTGTATTCATTGATTGAACTTCATTTTATGCAGGTGAGAAGCCCCTGCCACTCAAAACAGCTTTACAAAAGAAAAGGAGTTTTGTTAGTGCATTTAGCCATCCCAGTGCCATAAATTTACAAGAGAGTGATTCTGCAGTCAACAATATTGATCCAAAGGAGGATCACAATTACAGCGCAAGCAGCATAGCAACACAGCGTTGTGCATCCAGATCCAGTGTGTCTTCCTTATCTTCTGTTGATGAGGTGTATGAGTTTATCCCAAAGAATAATCTTGCAGGAAGTGATGGCAGTGAAGGGTTTCACAGTGAAGAAGATACAGACATTGAGTATGAAGATGACCCTCTTGGAGACAGTGGCTATGTATCACAGCCTTGTGCAAATACCTCTGGCAAAGACCGGCCCATCAAGAAGCCTAAAAGAGAGTCATGTCAGGAAATTGATGAAGAGCTTAAAGAGGCTGCTGGATCTCTGCTGCACCTTGCTGGAATCCGCACGTGTCTGGGTTCTCTAATAAGTACTGCAAAGATCCAAAAGCAAAGGAAGAAATAGTAATTCCAGATAGTGATTTTTTTTTTTAATGTGGCAATACTCTTCTACTTTCTCTTCACAAGGGAGATCAAAGCCATAATAGACTTCTTTAGCTGGGAGGGGGGGTGGGGGTATGCTAATTAACTTTTTTCCCTTTACACTTTTTTTTAATCACTGCAATTAGGCTTATGCTTACCTAGGATTGAGCCAATCAATGCATGATTGAAGTGCTAATAGAATACCTTTTCTAATCATTGATTCAGAGATTTGGAAAACTTCCACAGGGAAATCCTCAGGCTCCCTCTTAAGATTGTAGACAAAATCTTTCCCAGATAAATATCTTTTATTGATGTTTCGAAATGGAATAACTTGCCACTCAGTGTAGCAATTTTTCCATTCTTTTTAAAACACTGAAATACAGTGGATGAATTGGCTAAAAATGATATTTTCCCTTTTACCCTACTTTATATTTTATTTACCAATGTAGAATATAATTTTAGTGAATGCTGGTTGAGACATGAACCAAGTGGGGGAGAAAAATAAATTTGGAAAGATCTTAGGTAGCTAAACTAAAATGATTGCCAGAAAGTTCTGTTTATACAAGTAGAAAATGGGAAAACTTGATTTTTAATGTCATTTCTAAGTCTACTCCATGTCTCTTATAACATCATCTTTTGAAAATTCTTTGACATATTTGTTGTTATATAGACTTTATTGGGGACACTTTTGCTCTTACCCTAAGTGCTTTAAATACAGTAATTAGTTGGTTTATTCTCTGTTAACTCTTCATATAGCAGATAGTCAGTGAGATGATAGCATGTAATAATCATCCTTTTTTGTCACTCCTTTGCAATAAGAGGTTCTCTTATATTTTCTTGTCTTCATGGGAACAATTATAATTACAAATTATAATCATAATTTGAATGGAGTGTATCTGGAATTTGGTTCAGTTCAGTAATTAAATGCCTACTATGTGCATGCAACTGTGCCAGGCACTAGAGATATAAAGACAAAAAAAGGAAGCAATACTTGCCCTTTAGGAACATGTAGTCTAATAGAATAAAAGTTCTTAATGTTTACAGTTAAGTAATGGTAGGTAATTTTGGAAAATCTATCCAAATACAGGGTAAAACAAGTTTAGTCTTAATATTTTCAGACTTAGACAAATTAAACCCCTTTGGAAAAAGCAGTATAATACCCAAATGTGCCATTAATCTTTACCTAATAGATATTACTGCTTCTAATAATTAATCCATTGGCTGAAGTGGTTAAGTATTATTTGAATGACTCTACCTACATAAGAAGCATTTTCCAGATTTGAAGTTATAGTTCTTCAGAAAAATCTAAGGATTTGAGGTAAATTCAGTATTTACTAAGTGGAATTTTCCCCTTCTGAGCTTTTGGAAGGAAATCTTTTAAAAGTTTATCCTTGTCCTCTGTCATCTCCTTTTTATTTAAGATTCTCCCTGTAGGATGTTTTTGTTTTTATTTTCCCAAAAAAGACTGACTTTCTCCTCCTGCCTTGTCAGGTTGATGTTGCCTTGATGCTTTCAAATAATTTCAAGCTCTTAGGATTGTTAAAAGGGATAAAACAACCCTCTTGTTTAATTTTTAAAATTTGTTTGGGCATAATTTTCAAATAAGATGCATGTTAATAAATGTCTTTCACAGAAACCTTAAGCAGGGATATGTAATGTTAAATGTTCTCTGTTCTATGTTAATGTCACCTATTTTAGTAGTAAATGGACCTGCTAAGCCTTGTTAGTAGAATTTGTGGGAGTGTAGAGATAGTAATTTTATTTATTGTTCATGAAAAATAGCTCTTAAGCACAACTAGGTTATATTTCTTAGTGTGTGTGTGTGTTGTTTTTTTTTAATTCTACCATATATGATGCAGTTATCAGAGGACATTAGTATCCCTAGTTAATAACTGTTAGATAGGTAGTAAACATAACACAAGTGCTTATTACCACAGTTTTTACAATTTACTCTTTCTCCTACTAGGTTCAAAATAGGGCTTTTACTTGGGAAGATTGGGAGTTAGCTCAGTTTCATGGCTAGGCCCAACAGACTGGGTGTCTGATGTCTAGCAACTTGTTCCTAACAAAGTTCTACTCTAATAACCACTTTAATGTCCCAGGGAGTTTGTCACGATGGAGTTTTGCCATTGTGGCTAAAAACCATGATTTCAGTTCAAATATAATTTGCCATATGTCAAAATAATAGAAGTAGTGTTGAAATTGGTACTGATCTATATGTTTCCCTATTAAATGTTTTTACTTGCCATAGTATTAATATTTCTTACCCCAAATAGAAATCAGTGTCTTCTAAATATATACATACACACATACGTATATGTATATATATACACACACATTAATTTGCATGTGCAATGTCTTACCAAAAGTTATATTTTCATTTTATTCTTTACATACAGAAAAAGAACACAGCCTTTCCATATACATAGGAGGTATTTCTTTTAGTGAATCATTTCCTTTTTTTCTACAGCTTTGTAACAGTAAGCTTTTCCTATCCCTCCCATATTCAGCATGGCTTCTTAAATTAAAGTTTTGGTTTTTTTTGTATATAGTATGAACTTAGTATAATCAGAATGGGGGGTGTAATTTTTTTTTCCTTTGCTTTCTTTTTTTTTTCCTTTTTCCTTTCTCTTTTTTGGGGCTACTTTTCATGACATTATGTAAAGGGTTCATACCAAATGGTCAGCTAAATTTTATTTTAGCAGGAATTCAAAGGTAGGAGGAAGTGTTTCTGGAGGAATGTGTGAGACTTGGTGCACCAGGAAGTCTTTCCTGCCAGTTTAAGCAACAAATGTGGATACTTCACAGAGCTCTAAAAACTATTGTCTTTAATTCTACTGCAACTTTTTGATATTTTGTGGAGACCGCAGAATTTGTTGAAATTTTGAGGCTTTCTGGTTTGCAACTTCTCTAGAGTTCTTTGTTAGGCTGGAAAGGGGAAGCTTTGGTTAGAGCAAAGCTTACTCAGATTTGTTAATAATAATGTAGTCAAAATATTTATTGACAGGAAAAGTAGAGTATTTTAAGCATTGTACCTGCCGTTATTTTAAAGCACACTCTTCGTATCTAACTGCCAGTGCCATTATCAAAACAGTTTTTTAAAATATAAATGTATGTTTCTATTCAGCTAAAGTACTTAATTTACAAGTATGATGTTGCCATCATATAGTGATATGAAGCAATTTACAGTTGCCAAGTCATTTTAATTATTATTTATTTAAAGTAAAAATGTAGAAAAGCAATTTGAGTTATACTATCCCTTAATCCTGTTTTCTAATGTAGCCTAAGGAATGTCTGGACTATAGAATGACTCTGCCAGTAGATGACCAGTTATGAGTGAACCTATTTTCAGTTCCAAGTCTTTTGCTCATTTTAAAAACAATTTACAAATGTTTAGTTTTTGTATCTAATCTCTGTTAATTAAAATGTTTATAAAGTTTATTTTTACCAAAGAGATGCAATTCATTATGATAAAGTATTGCAGAATAAACTTTGTTTTATAACATGTGTGCTTGCTTTTTTCTTTGGAATTAGGGGTGGTACATTGTTGCAGTATCTTTCTGATAATGATATTGGAATCATACCTTGAAGAATTATACTATCACCCCAAAAAAGAAATATGAGGTGATTCCTTCTCCCATCCCCTCCCAGCTTTTGTAGAGGTGGGAAGTCCCCAGTTAGAAGAACTGAAGCTTGGGACAGTATAGCTTGGAAGTAGGGCTCCACTGTAAGAGGGAGTTTGTTGAAACTCCATTTATGTATGTATACGTATGTATGTATGTATGTATGTATGTATGTATGTATGTATGTATGTATGTATGTTTGTTTTTACAGGGCAATGAGGGTTAAGTGATTTGTCCAGGGTCACACAGTTAGTAAGTGTCAAGTGTCTGAGGCCAGATTTGAACTCAGGTCCTCCTAAATCCAAGGCTGGTGCTTTATCCACTAAGCCACCTAGCTCCCCTAAGTTGAGAATTACAGAAAGTTTCTTTAGCGACAAGGAAGATCAAGGTTCACCCTCAGAAGAGGATAGCAACTTCAGGGCCCCTACATCCAAAGCTCAAAAGGGACTTTGAAGAAAAAGTAGGAGAGATAGAAGAAAGATAGAGGTAGAGGAAAGAATGTAAAGAGAAATCAGAGTGATGCAGGAAAGTCAGAAAAAAGTCAACAGCTTGAAAAGCCAAATGGAAAAGGAGATGCAAAACTCTCAGAAGAAAATTGCCTAAGAATTAGGATTGAACAAATGGAAGCTAGTGACTTTTTGAGAAACCAAGACACAGTAAAGCAAATCCAAATGAATACAAAAATAGAGGGCAATTTGAAATATCTCCTTGGAAAAACAGCTGACCTGGAAATAGATCCAGGAGAGATAATTTAAAAATCATTGGACTACCTGAAAACCATGACCAAAATAAGAGTTTAGACAGCATCTTCCAAGAGATTGTCAGGGAAAATTGCCCTGATATTCTAGAAGAAGAAAGTAAAATAGAAATTGAAAGAATCCACCAATCACCTCCTGAAAGATCCCAAAAAAAAAACCTTCAGGAATATTAGCCAAATTCCAGAGTTCCCAGGTCAAGGAGAAAATATTGCAAGCAGCTGCAAAAAAGGAATTCAAATACTATGGAGTTACAGTAAGGAAAATAGTATGGTTCAATCTGCATCCAGACTCCATAGTTCTTTTTCTGGATGTGGATAGCATTTTCTATCATGAGTCTTTTGGAATTGTCTTGGATCGTTGTATTGCTGAGAAGAGCTAAGTCTATCATAGTTGATCATTACTCAGTATTGCTGCTACTCTGTGGTTCTGTTCTCTTCACTCGCCATCAGTTCGTGGAAGTCTTTTCTGGGTTTTTCTGCAATTCACCTCATCATTTCTTAAAGCACAGAAGTATTCCATTAGATTCAATATACCACAACTTGTTCAGCCATTCCCCAGTTGATGGACATCCCCTCAATTTCCAATTCTTTTCCACCACAAAAAGAGCTGCTATAAATATTTTTTGTACATGGGGTCCTTTTCCCTTTTTTATGATCTCTTTGGTAGTATGGTATTGCTGGGTCAAAGGGTATGCACAGTTTTATAGTCCTTTGGGCATAGTTCCAAATTTCTCCCCAGAATGGTTGGATCAGTTCACACCTCCACCAACAATGCATTAGTTCTTTACAACATTTGTGACAAAGAGTCATTCAGCCTTCACTTGAAGCCTTCCAGTAAGGAGCAACCCACTAATGCCCAAGGTAAACCACTTTTTTTTTTTTTTGAGACAGTTCTAATTGATAAATTGTTCTCTTACATCAAACCTGTATTTGCTTTTTTGTGGCTCCCACCCAGTACTTTTATTTCTGTCATCTCAATCTAAGCAAAATGTTCATGAGCAGCTAGGTGGCACAGCTCATAGAGTTCCAGGCCTGGAGTCAGTACAACTCATCTTCCAGAGTTCAAATCTGACCACAAACGTTTACTCGTTGTATGACCCTGTGCAAGTCACTTAATCTGTGTTTGCCTCAGTTCTCTCATTTGTAAAACAGAGATAATAATAGTACCTGACTCTCAGGGTTGTTGTGAGGATCAAGTGAGATAATTGTAAAGTGCTTAACACAAGTGCTCTGTGAATGTTAGCTATTATTATGGGGGGGGGGGCAGTGAGAGTTAAGTGACTCATCCAGGGTCACACAGCTAGTAAGTGTCAAGTGTTTGTTGTTGGAATTGAACTTAGGTCCTCCTGAATCCAGGGCCAGTGCTTTATCCACTGTGCCGCCTAGCTGCCCAATCTATTATTATTAGCAAGAATAAATGACATGCTATTTTTTAATGCTATTTCTTTAAGGTTCATAAAGGATTTTATATATAGTACACCACTTGATCTTCCCAGAAACACTGTAAAGTAGGTGGTAGCTACAGGAATGTAAGTTTGCCTGCTTTATTGAAGAGGGAACTGAAGATGAAGTTAAGTGACTTGCCCATGATCACACAATTAATAAATCCTAGAAACAGGATGTGAACCCAACTGCCCCAGCCACAGATCCAGTACACTATCTATTATATTAGGCTATTTCGTTTGTAAACAAGAAAAATATTTACTGAAAAAAAGTCTCCCCCACAAAAAAAAAAAAGTTTAAAAAAGTTGTAGTTCTGCTCACATCACTTTGCATCACCTCGTGGAGCTTTTCCTGATTTCCTTTGAAATTGTCTCATCATTTCTTGTAGTATAATAATATCCCATGGGGCAGCTAGGTGGCGCAGTAGATAAGGCACCAGCCTTGGATTCAGGAGGACCTGAGTTCAAACCCAGCCTCAGACACTAGCTGTGTGACCCTGGGCAAGTCACTTAACCTCATTGCCCTGAAAAAAGAAAAAAAAATGAACAACAAAAAAAATAATAATAATATCCCATTATATTTGTGTACCACAATTTGTTTAGCCATTCCCAAATGGAAAGGTGCCCCTTTAGTTTATAATATTTGGTTGCTGTGAAAAGAGCTACTATTTGTGTTTTTATATTTATTTAAAATGCATATCCTTTTCCTCTTTCTTTGATTTCTTCAGGGTATTGATAAATCCAGGAATGCCTGAGTCAGAGGGTTCCCATATTTTAGTAACTTGGGGTACCATTCCCAAATTGCTTTTCAGAATTACTGGGATAAAATTCACAGTTCCACAAACAGTTCACTAATGTACAGTGTCTGGGGGGTTTGGGTTTTTTACATTTTTTTTCTTTTGTATTTTCACTTTAAGTTCTACTCCCTACCCCACCCATCAAGGAGGCAAGAAATATACCCATTATACATATGAGTCATGCAAGGCATTTCCACATTAGCTGGGGGGGGGAGGCAAAGAAAAAATATGCTTTGCTCTGCATTTTCATCGGTTCTCTTTAGAGGTAGATATTATTTTTTATCATGACTTTAGGAATTATGGATCATTGCATTAATCAAACTTGCTAAGTTTTTGATGATTAATTATGATTACAATCTTGCTGTTACTGTGTACATTCTGGTTCTTGATTCACTTTGCATCAATTCATATAAATCCAGGTCTTTTTCATTTTTTAAATATTTTTCTTTAAATTGATCATTTATTTTTAATAGTCATTTTTGAGTTCCATTTATCTTCCTCCCTGTAGCTTCTTTCCCACCCATTGAGGAAACAAGCAATAAGATATCAATTATTCATTGACAATCACACAAAACATTTTCAAATTAGCCATGTTGCAAAACAAAAACAAGAAAAAGAGTGAAAAAATTATACTTCAATTCTAACTCAGAGTTCATCAGTTCTCTCTCTGGAGGTAGACAACATTTTTCATCCTGAGTCCTTCAGAATTGTCATATCATTGTATTGTTCAGAGTAGCAAAGTCTTTTACAATTCATTATTGTTAAAACATTGCTATTACTGTGTACAATATTCTGATTTCCCTTTGCATCAGTTCATATAAGTCTTCCCAGGTTTTTCTGACACCATCTCCATTATTTCTTATAGCACCATAGTATTCCATCACAATCATAAACCACAACTTGTTCAGACATTCCTCAATTGATAGATATCCCCTCAGTTTCTAATTCCTTGCCATTATAAAAAGAACTGCTATAAATATTTTGTTCATATGGGCCCTTTTCCTTTTATTTGTTTGAGGAATAGACTTAGTAGTAGTATTGTTGGGTATGCATTGTCTTATAGCTCTTTGGGGATAGTTCAAAATTGTTTTTCCAGAATGGCTGGAACAATTCCATCAACAATGCACCAATGAACAAGGTTTCAGTACTCTTATCTTAGCACTTACCAAAAAAAGATCATTTCTGTACACATAATAGAAGACTAAAACAGAATCCTATATGAAACAATCTCCATTTCATACAACTTGCTTTTTCTAAAAAAAGTATATAATAAATTTTATATATTACTTTCAAAATTATTCTGCTTATCTGTGCTGCTTTTTGAACTTCATTCTGTTCTTTGCATTTCAAAAACTGTTTCAGTGACCTCTTTAAAAGTTTTTTAATATCATTGTTACCTCCTGCTCCAAGCCTCCCCCCCAACTGAAAACCAAGAGAAAGAGAAGAAAATAAACAAACCTTTGTAACAAGTACTATGCATAATCAAGAAAAACAAATTCACAAAATGGCCATGTCTAAAAATATATTGTCTCATCAGTGGCCATCACCTCTCTGTCAAGAGATGGGTAACATTTCATCAGCAGTCCTCTGGAGACAGTTTCATCATTGCATTGATCAGAGTTCTTAAGTATTTAGAAATTGTTTTTCCCGATAATGTTGCTGTCGTTTTATAAATTGTTTTTCTGGTTATGCAGAGAACTTTTTTCCTTTGCCTCAATTTGTTTTATGAACTAATTCTAGGATTCTCTGAAATCATATCATTTCTTATGATTCAATAATATTGCATTGAATTAATATACCATAATTTGTTCAACTATTCCCCTATTGTTTAAGAAACAATTTAAAGCACCTTAGATTTTAGATCTGTACTTTTCTATTTCTGCATCTCCCCACTACTTTTAATTTCTCCTTCAGGATTAAGAAATTTGTTTTGGGAGCAGGTAGGTGGCGCAGTGGATAGAGCAGTGGCCCTGGATTCAGGAGGACCTGAGTTCAAATTCGACCTCAGAGACTTGACACTTACTAGCTGTGTGACCCTGGGCAAGTCACTTAACTCCAATTGCCTCAACAAAAAGAAAAAAGAAAAGAAATTTGTTTTGTTTGTGACCATTCCCTCCTTAATATGCACCTCTACCTTAATTCTTCTATGGATTCTTTCCATCTTCTCTTTGCATAGATTTGGTCAATTTTCATTTATGATTTCTATTACAGTTTTCAAGGAATCAATTGGATTCTCAAATTCTCCTAGTCTGGTTTTACAGGCAATTTTTTCTAACATCTAATATCTTACTTTTTTTTTTCAGTCTTTTGATTTTGTCCTGTTTCTTGCTGTTTCATGGAGTCATTGATTTCTATTTAGTCTTCTAATTTTCAGAAATTAATTTCTTGAGTAAAGTACCATTTTTCTTTTCTGAGCTACTTATTCTCCCAATTCTTTCCTCCTAGAGCTTTTATTTCATTTTTAATCTTTTGCTTTATTTAATCTATGAAGCATGTAGTCCTTGTAAAAAATCCCTTTTTTCCCTTTTAAGACTCCTATTTTGATTTTTTTTTTCCTAAATTCAATTTTATTTTATTTTCAGGTGGCATCCTCTCCCTTCTGCAACACCCAATGAGAAAGCAAGAAAAACAAAACCCATTACAAACATGTATAGTCAAGCAAATTCCCACATTGATCATGTTAAAACAAAACCAAAAATGAACATGCTTCAGTCTGCACTCTGAGTTCATCACCTCTCTCTGGAGGGAGATAGTAGGTTTCATCATGAGTCCTCTGGATTGTGGTTGGTCATGGAGTTTATCAGAGTTTCCTAAGTCTTTCAAAGTTGTTTTGACTTTGTAATTTTACTACTGTACAAATTGTTCTGATTCTACTCACTTCGTTTTGTATCAGTTCAAACAAATCTCTAGTTCCTCTAAAACTGTCCCCTTTATCCTTTCTTACAGTACAATAGTATTATATTAATTTACCATAACTTGTTCAGCCATTTCCTAATTTATTGACATTTCAGTTTCCAATTCTTTGCCATTACACAAAGAGTTGCCAAAAATATTTTTGTACATATGAGTCCTTATCCTCTTTCTTTGATTGTTTTGAGGTATAGACCTAGTAGCAGTATTGCTGGGTGTGCACAATTTAATAGCTTTGAAGACAACTCCAAATTGCTTTCCATAATGGCTAGACTAGTAAACAGTTCCCCTAGTAGTGCATTAATGTACCTGTTTTTCCCCAATCTTTAAGCATTTATAATTTTCTTTTGTTGTTGTCTTTTTTTGTCATGGTAGCCAATCTTATAGATTTGAGGTGGTATCTCAGAGTTGTTTTAATTTTTTTTCTCCAATTATTTATAATTTAGAGCAGATCTGTAATAATTTTTGATACTGCCTAGGAACAGCTAAATGGCACAGTAGATAGAGTGCTGGGCCTGTAGTCAGGAAGACCTGAATTAAAATCTGGCCTCAGACTCTTATTAGCTGTGTGACCATGGTCAAGTAATTTAGCCCTGTTTGCTTCAATTTCCTCATCCATAAAATGAGCCGGAGAAGGAAATGACAGACTACTCCAGTATCTTTGCCAAGAAAATCCCAATATGATGATGATGATGGAATGTTACTGTGCTATAAGAAATGACAAAGCAGGATGATTTCAGAAAGGCCTGGAAAGACTTTTGTGAACTGATATATAATGAAGAGAGCAGAACCAAGAGAACACCGTGCACAGAGATAGCAATATTGTTTGATGAAAAACTGTGAAAGACTTAACTATTCTCAACAATACAGTGATCTAAGACAATCCCAAAGGACTATCAGTGAAACATACTATCCATCTCTAAAGAAAGAACAGATATGAGGCAGCTAGGTGGTGCAGTGGATAAAGCACCGGCCCTGGACTCAGGAGGACCTGAGTTCAAATTTGGCCTCAGACACTTGACACTTACTAGCTGTGTCACCTAGGGCAAGTCACTTAACCCTGATTGCCTCACCAAAAAAAGGAAGGAAGGAAGAAAGAAAGGAAGAAAAAGAAAGAAAGAAAGAAAGAAAAGAAAGAGAGAGAGAGAAAGAGAGAGAGAAAGAAAAAGTCCAAATGAGGTCACAAAGAGTCAGACACAACTAAAACAACTGAACGACTAAAGTCATATCCATAACACCTTTCAGAGTTGTTAGGAAAAAACTTTATATATCTATCTTAAGGAAAATACATATAGTGGCTCAAAACTGAAGAGGCTTATGGCCCGTTAGTCCTACGGTTGTTGTGAGGATCAAATATGATAATATATGTAAAATGTTTAAGACAATGCTTGGCACAAAGTAGAAAAGGTTAAGAGTATTGAACCTTCTGGTCTTTTGTCTCAGGACAGAGCATTAGGGACCTCAGAATGCCTGGTCCTTGGCTATCCCTGGACTTCCAAGGTCTCTACCCTGGAACTTTTATAAGTCTGCCTTCTTTTGCTTTCTTAGCATACAGAGTCTTGACAGCCACACATGTCCTATCCCTGGTCAAATTAGGAGGTTACCCTGCACTGATACTTACTTTCCTATTGCCTGTGAGCTTCTGGCTTACTTTGGTGCAGTGCTGGGGTCACTATAGTCTCTCATTAGATTTCTTGATCATTTTTCTGTCTGGAATGAACATCAAGGTTTTAATGAAGTTGGTATGTGGGAGTTGAGTAGGCTGCTTCCTATTCAGACTGCCATCTTGGCTGGAGAGTATCATACGATTTAGAGCTTAAAGGAACCCTAGGGGTTCCTTCTATTCTACCCTTCCATTTTGTAGATAAAGAAACTGAATCCCAAAGAGGTAAAAATGAAATTGTCCAATGTCACATAATAAGTAATAGAATAAGAACTTAGGTCTTATGTCCAAATTCAATCTACTTCATATTTTAGGGTGAATATTCCCAGTTTCTAGATTGTTGCTTCAATTTAAAGATACTGATTTCAAAGCTCCTTTTCTATTCCTGGAAGGTTGTATAGGGAAAGGAAAAAGATGGGATAAAAAGAATTGTGGACTCAGAACCTAAATGGGGTAGCACTCCTTAAATATACAAGCTCGAACTTGGGAGAGGAGATGTTCCCCACTGCCACCCCCTTTCTGCTCCCATGCATGAGTAAATATCAGTGAAAAGGTTTTCAAAGCAAATTTTAAAATATTTATTAAGTTTTATAACCTATATCACATTGCTTGCTATCTTGGGGAAGGAGAAAAATTTAGAACTCAAAATCTTATAAAAACCAATGTTGAAAACTCTCTTTACCCAGTCCAATCAGAAACTTACTTTAGGGTGATATCTCAGGACAGTTGAGGGTGGCATTTTCCCTAACTGCTGCCATAAATTTTGCCCATATCTCCCCATTCTGCTGGCCTAATTGTGACCAAACTCTATTTTCCCTTAGTTCTTCAGAAACAAAATTTGAACTTTTAAAACAAGATATATGGGTAACAAAAGAATTTCTCTTTATTTGGAACTTATGTGGCATTTGAGAGAGGGAAGCAGGTTACAAATGGATAGGCAATGCCCATGTGCCTCCCAGGAGTGGAGCTGGAAAAAGCTAATCAAAGTGAAATATATAAATAAGTCACCAGATGGTGCTATAAATTTGAGGGGTTCCAGCTCTCTTCCTTTGCTCACACATCTACAGGATGTCTGCACAAGTTGAGATTTTCTAGCTTGGGTTCCTTGCTTCCCAACCTTTAGAATCAACCCAGATTCTATCTCATCTCATTTAGTCTAGGGTGGAAAGCATGAAGATTATTATAATTGATTTAATTTGTTTATTCACATTTATGTTAAAATTCTTTTCTTCTCCAGTGGGGGAGTCAGTGAACCTTACCCTCATCATAATTGGCTCAAATAGGGAATAACACACACTCTCAAGTGGGTATAGTAATAGATTATGCCCTGAGGGAAAGTGGGAGGGGAGGAGAAGGAAGGAAGGAAGGAAGGGCAGATTCGGGGAGGGGGCAGTAAAAAGCAAAACACTTTCCAGGAGGAATAGGGGGAAGGAAGATAGAAAATAGAGTAAATATCAAGGGGAGGGAATAAGATGGACAGTAATACAGTTAACAATAGTAACTGTGAAAGAAATGATGAACAGGATGTTATCAGAAGAATGTATGAAAAATACAAACCATCAACAGAGGAAGAACTGATGGTATCTAAATACAGATTGAAGTATAATTTTGTTAGCTCCTCTTTGTAAAGTTATTTTATCTATTTTCTTTTACAAGATGTTTTACATAACTGCACATGTATGAGTTATATTGAATTGCTTGCTTTCATAGAGAGGATTGAGGAGGGAGGGAGGAAGAAAATTTAGAACACAGAACACAAAGTTTTAAAAAATCAATGTGAAAAGTAATGATGAGCAGGAAGAGTTCAGAAAAACCTGGAAGGACTTACATGAACTGATGCTGACTGAGAGGAGCAGAAGCAGGAGAACATTATACACAGTAATAGCAACATTGTATGATGAACAATGGTGATAGACTTGGCTCTTTTTAGCAATGCAAAAATCCAAAACAATTTCAAAGAACTTCATGATAGAAAATGTTCTCAACATCCAGAAAAAAGAACCGTGGATTATGAATGCAGATTGAACCATAGTGTTTCTACTTTGGGGTTGTTGGGTTTTTTCCCTTCTTTTTTGAGGTTTTTCCCTTGTGCTCTGATTCTTCTTTCCCAATATGACTAATGCAGAAATATATTTAATGTGATTGCACATATATAATCTATATCAGATTGCTTTCTGTCTTGGGGAGGAGGAAGGGAAGGGAGGGTTGGAGAAAAAATTGGAACTAAAAAATCCTAAGAAAACAAATGTTGAAAACTATCCTTTTATGTAACTGGAAAATAATGAAATACTTTTATTAGGAAAAAAAAATTCTATCCTTCCCAACTTATCATAGCTCCAAAAGAACTTTGCATTCACATTATATTTTTTCAATCTGAAGAAAATCATTTCATGTAATTTTGTGATCCAAAGGTTATGATTTTCAATTGTATTCCATATAAAGTATTCTGCAAAAATCTAGTCTTTTCCTACATTAGAATTTTGTTTGTTGTTCATATGCAATTTCTTTTAAAATTTTTTTTCATTTCTAAACTGTCACTCTCCCTCACCCATTGAGAAGGCAAAAAATACGATATCCATAAGGGGATGCTAGGTGGCACTGTGGATAAAGCACTGGCCCTGGATTCAGGAGATCCTGAGTTCAAATTTGACCTCAGACACTTGACACTTACTAGCTGTGTGACCTTGGACAAGTCACATAACCCTTATTGTCCCAACCAAAAAAAAAAACCCAAGGGAAACAAAAATATGATATCCATTATATGTTTTATTTTGCATTTCAGTATTGAACTAGCTGCGCATTCCTTGTATAAATCTAACCTAGTCATAGTATATGATCTTTGTGATATAGTCTCTTTGCTAACATTTTATTTAAAATTTCCTCATCAATGTTTATTAGGGAAATTAAGCTATCCTTTTTTTCCCTCTGTTTTTGCTTTCCCTGGTTAAGTATCAAAACCTTATTTGTATCATAGAAGGAATTTGGTGGGGGCAGCTAGGTGGTGCAGATTGCCTCACCAAAAAAAAGAAAAAAAGGAATTTGGTAGGATTTCTCTTTACCATTTTTTCTGATAGTATTGGTACTAATTTTTCTTTAAATGGTTGGTAGAATTTACTTGTAAATCTATGTGGTCCTAGGTTGTTGTGTTTTTTTCTTATAGTTTTACTGTCTATTTCCTACTGTATTAATTTAACTTTTCCTTTAAGAATTTGGATACTGGGGGCAGCTAGGTGGTACAATGGATAAAGCACCAGCCCTGGAGTCAGGAGGACCTGAGTTCAAATCTGACCTCAGACACTTGACACTTAGTAGCTGTGTGACCCTGGGCAAGTCACTTAACCCTCATTGCCCCACAAAAAAACAAACAAACAAAAAGAATCTGGATACTATGCCATTTGGTGCATATATGTCTAGTATTTATATTAATTCATTGTTTGTGGTACCTTTTAGCAAGACATAGTTTCTCTGGTTACCTATTTTAATTATTTTTGCTTTTTTTTTTGTCTTAGATTATGATTGCTATCTCTGCCTTTTTTACTTCAGCTAAAGTATAATAGATTCTACTCCAGCCCCTTATTTTAACTTTGTGTATGTGTTTATGTTTCTCTCTCTTTTTTTTTTTTTAGTGAGGCAATTGGGGTTAACTGACTTGCCCAGGGTCACACAGCTAGTAAGTGTTAAGTGTCTGAGGCCGGATTTGAACTCAGGTCCTCCTGACTCCAGGGCTGGTGCTCTATCCACTGCGCCATCCAGCTACCCCCTATGTTTCAAGTGTGTCTCTTGTAAACAACATATTGTTGTATTCCAGTTTCTAATACATTCTGCTATCCACTTCCATTTTATGGGTAAGTTCCTACCATTCACATTCATAGTTATGATTGCTAGCTGTATATTTCCCTCCATCCTATTCTATTTATCCTTCTCTCATCTGGCCTCAGACACTTGACACTTACTAGCTGTGTGACCCTGGGCAAGTCACCTAACCCCAATTGCCTCACAAAAAAAAAAAAAACCCAAAACCAAAAAACATATTTATCCTTCTCTCTTTTTTTTTAACCTTGTCCCCTCCTCAAAAGTCTGTTTTCCTTCTGACTACTGCCTCCCTTAATCTATCCTACCTCTTATCATTGAGACAAATAAAGAGCCCAAGAGACAGAGTTTCTGGGTAATTAATAATCAGTTTATTAATTTATAAATTAAACTAGCTGGTAATCAATAAAATGATAGTCAGTGGTTTCTCTCGATAATCATGGAGATGCCTGAATGCTTAAACACCTTTGAAAAAGAAGGTGGCCCTGACAGGTGAAAATCAACCCTCGTTGGTGAATAATTAATGAGGGGGTAGACATATTATGGAGGAGGTGAGCTAAAAGTCTTCAGCTCTTCCTGTTGAGAACATGACTTGATCATGAGACTTAGCCACTTCCAGAAACCTGGACAAAGGGATACATCTTTATCCAGACCACTCCAGTTGGTTTTCTTTATCATAAGCTAGGTTCCCCTAGACCACAAAGTGTGTGTGGGGTGGGAGTGGGGGGCGTTACTGCAAGAGCAAAGACTTACTTCCTAAGGGTAAGAACTCACCTAGATTAGATTATGTTTATAAGGTCTTCTAGTTGGGTGGGGTCCTGCTGAAGATGGCAGAGCATGTACCCAGAAGGTTTGGGCAATTTCATCTATCAGCAATATCCTTCAGAGACTAACTGACTGATCTACAGGTGATGAACTCTGAAGAAATAGAAAGGGAAAAACCTCAATTTAATAATTGGTTATTAATATAATAGAAAATAATAATTTCTCTCATCCACCCCTTATTTTCTCTTATCTTCCCTTCCTACTTCCCATTGGGTAAGATGGATTTCTATACTCAACTCTGTGTGTACATACATACATACACTATATACACACACACATACATACACACTGTGTGTATGTCTATTCTTCCTACTTTGAACCAATTCAGATGAGGGTGAGGTTCAAGTGTTTCCAACTCTGCCCCATTTCCACCCCCATTGTAAAAACATTTCTATGCTTTCCTCTTTTATGTGAGATAATTTTTCCCATTCTTCCTTTCCCTTCCCTCTTCCCCCAATATATTCCTCTTTCTCACTCTTCCATTTTCCTTTCAAGATCATCCCAATGCAGTTGACTTATACCTATGCCTTTTGTTTAAGTAGACTCCTTCTAACTGATCTAATGATGATAGAGCTCATAGGGGTTTCATGTATCATCTCATTTGGTAATGTAAACCATTTAACTTTATTAAATTCCTTGTGATTTCCCACCCACGTTTACCTTTCTTTGCTTCTTTTGAGTCTTGTGTTTCAATGTCAGGTTTTCTATTCAGCTCTCATCTTTTCATCAGGAATGAGTGGAAGTTCTCTCTTTTATTAAATATTCATTCCCCCCAAAGATTATACTCAGTTTTGCTAGGTAAGTTATTCTTGGTTGTAATCGTAGATCCTTTGTCTTCTGGAATATCACATTCCAAGCCCTCTCCTTCTTTAACATTGTAGCTGCTAAATCATGTGTTATCCTTACTGTGGCTCAACATTATATGAATTGTTTCTTTTTGGCTATTACAATATTTTTTCCTTGACCTAGGAGCTGTGGAATTTTGCCATAATATTCCTGGAAGTTTTCATTTTGGAATCTCTTTCAGGATATGACTCCTTCAATTTCCATTTTGCCTTCTGGTTTGAAGATTTGGGAAGTTTACCTTTTTAATTTTTAGCCTTTTTTTTTCCACTTTATCACACACTTTATTGATTCTTTTCTACTAAAGAGAGTAGAGGCCCTTTCCCTAGACAGGAACTATGCAGTCAGCTCAGGGCCAGGACCCTAGCACAGTCATGAGCTTACATGGGATAGATTATAGGGGGTGGCACACACGACATGGTTGTACATGGAAACAAAGAGACAGAGTCAGAGCTACACAGCTATCCACAGACACAGGAGATTACACAGAGAGAGACACAGGCCCAGGCAGAGCTCATACATGGATGGGGATGAGAAGATCACCCTAGAAGTGGATAGTGTCTTGAGAGAGGTCCTTTGAGAAGTCCATTTGTGGGAGAGCTGTGCCAGAAGGGGAGGGGCACAGCTTCTTCCTCTCCAGGGTCTTCACCTTTGAACCAGCAGAATCCACCTGGGATGATGTTCCCCAAGACATTTTCAATCTGCAGGACCCGGTCCTTGAGTCCGCTGCTCCTCTAGGTCCTGGCGCATTCTCTCCTGCTCCTCCTCATCAAGCACACAATTGCCGTCTGTATCAAACCTGGTGAAAGCCACTGTGACCTCAGTGATTTCATGCTCAGCATGCCCCTGGCTGGGGAGGGGAGTGATAGAGGAGGGGAGAGAGAGAGAGACAGATGAAAAGGAGGGGTGCCTTTTTTTTTAATCATGGCTTTTAGGTAGTCCAATAGTGGGTTGGGTTTTTTTTTTATTATAAAAGTATTTTATTATTTTCCAGTTACATGTAGAGATAGTTTTCAACATTTGTTTTTATAAGATTTCTAGTTTCAAATTGTTTCCTTCTCTCCCCTCCCTGCCCCCTCCCCAAGACAGCAAGTAATCTGATATAGGTTATATATGTACAGTAACATTAAACATATTTCTGTATTAGTCATGTTATAAGAGAAGAATCAGAGCAAAAAGGAAAAACCTCAAAAAAGAAAAACAACAGCACCAAAAACAAAAGAAATAGTTTAGTCCAATCAGCATCCATATTCCACAGTTCCTTTTTTTTTTCTTCTGGATTTGAAGAGCCTTTTCCATCATGAGTCTTTTGGAACTTTCTTGTACCGTTGGATTGGTGAGAAGAATCTAGTCTATCACAGTGATCAACACATAATGTTGAACCATCATGAGTCCTTTGGAACTATCTTGTACCATTGTATTGCTGAGAAGAATCAAGTTCTATCACAGTTGATCAACACATAATGTTGATCATACTATGTACAATGTTCTCCTGGTTCTGCTCATCTCATCATCAGTTCATGCAAGTCCTTCCAAGTTTCTCTCAACTCCTCCTGCTCATCATTTCTTGCAGCACAATAGAATCCCATTACATTCACATACCACAACTTGTTCAGTCATTCCCCAATTGATGGGCAGCCCCATAATTTCCAATTCCTTGCCACCACAAAAAGAGCAGCTATAAATATTTTTGTACATGTGGGTCCTTTTCCCTTTTTTATGATCTCTTTGGGAAAAAGACCCAATATTGGTATTGCTGGGTCAAAGGATATGCACAGCTTTATAGTCCTTTGGGCATAATTCAAATTGCTCTCCAGAATGGTTGGATCAATTCACAGCTCCACCAACACTACTACATTAGTGTTCCAATTTTTCCACAGCTTCTCCAACATTTATTATTTTCCTTTTTTGTCATATTAGCCAATCTGATAGGTGTCAGGTGGGACCTCAGAGTTGTTTTAATTTGCATTTCTCTAATCAATAGTGATTTAGAGCATTTTTTTCATATGGCAATAGATAGCTTTGATTTATTCATCAGAAAACTGCCTGTTCATATCCTTTGACCATTTCTCAGTTGGGGAATGACAAAGTCCAGTGGTTCTTAAATTATCTCTCCTCAACTTATTTTCCAGGTCATTTGTTCTTCTGAAGAGATTTTTCACATTTTCCTCTATTTTCCCCATTCTTTTGGTTTGGTTTGGTTTCTTGATGTCACATGGCATCAATAGCTTCCACTTAACCAATTCTAATTTTTAAGGAATTATTATTATTATTTTTTTGTGGGGGGCAATGAGGGTTAGGTGACTTGCCCAAGGTCACACAGCTGGTCAAGTGTCAGTTTTGAACTCAGGTCCTCCTGAATCCAGGGCTGGTTCTTTATTTATTGTACCACCTAGCTGTGCCCAGGAATTATTTTTATAATGAGTTTGTGTACTTCTTTTGCAATTTGCCCAGTTTTTCTTTTTAAGAATTTATTGTCTTCAGTGAGGTTTTTTTTACCTCTTTTATCATTTGTCTAATTCTAATTTATTTTTTTTTTTAGTGAGGCAATTGGGGTTAAGTGATTTGCCCAGGGTCACACAGCTAGTAAGTGTTAAGTGTCTGAGGCCATATTTGAATTCAGGTACTCCTGACTCCAGGGCCAGTGCTCTATCCACTGCACCACCTAGCTGCCCCTATTCTAATTTTTAAGAAGTTTATTTTCTTCAGTATGTTTGTGCGTCTTTTTACCAAGATATTAATTCTCTTAATATTTTTCTTACATTGCTCTAATTTTCCCCCAGTTTTTCTACTTATTTTATTTTAAAAATCTTTTTTAATCATTTTTTTTTTTGCTTTTCCAGTAATTCTTGTTGGGCTTGTGTCCAATGTCCATTTTTCTTTGAATCTTTGCTTATAGATATTTTTAAGTCACTGTCACCTTCTAAGTTTGTGTCTTAAGCTTCCCTGTCACTATATTGGATGTTTATAGTCAGGTTCTATTGTTGTTGTTTGCTCATTTCTCCAAGTTATTTCTTTTCTTTTTGTGGGGCAATGGGGGTTAAGTGACTTGCCCAAGGTTACACAGCTAGTAAGTTTCAACTGTCTGAGGCCAGATTTGAACTCAGGCCCTCTTGAATCCAATGGCAGTGTTTTATCTACTGCACCACCTAGCCACCCCCTCCAACTTATTTCTTAACTTTGGACTTTATGTTAGAGTTGGTCTCCACTTACCTTTGTCTCAAGCTTCAGGCTTTTTTATCCTCCTGTTTTCACAGCTAATTCTGGGGTCCTGTAAGTTTTTGATGCTTCCAAGGTGGTATGATCCAGGGAGAGGTGTAATCATTACTCCTCTGTTATATACTCTGGTCCTTTTCCATGTAAGGCCTCTGCTCCTTTGCAACCAAAAGAGTTCTTCTCTGCCCTAGAACTATGACCTGGAACTGGGTAATGGACAATGGAATTGCCAAATGGTGCCCAGTCTTGTTTCCAGTGATAGAACAATGGTCACCTACAATCTCTTTTTAACCAGGTATTAAATCCCCATACTGTCTCTGGGTGCTAAACACTCCTAGTATGTGCTGCTGCAACTGCTATTGCTGTCTCAAAATTCCACAGCTGGTGTTGCTTCCACCATGTTGTGTTCCTGGCCAGCCCCAACCCTAGTGCCTCACACCTCTCTCTTCTGTACTTCTAAGTTGTCCTGGGCTAGCAAAATTACTCAATCTGACATTTTGTTGGTTCTTCTGCTTAGAGTTCTATTTTATATGCTTTTTTTTTTTTTTTTTAGTGAGGCAATTGGGGTTAAGTGACTTGCCCAGGGTCACACAGCTAGTAAGTATTAAGTGTCTGAGGCCGGATTTGAACTCAGGTACTCCTGACTCCAGGGCCGGTGCTCTATCCACTGCACCACCTAGCTGCCCCTATTTTATATGCTTTTGAAAGATGTTTGGAAGGGAATATTGGGAGAACTTGGCAAAAATGCTCCCTTTACTTCACCATCTTGACTCCATCCTCACCCCTTTGCCTCACATTATAAATTAAAGTACAGGGGCAGCTGAGTGGCACAGTAGATAGAGCACTGGCCCTGGAGTCAGGAGTACCTGAGTTCAAATCCAGCCTCAGACACTTAACACTTACTAGCTGTGTGACCCTGGGCAAGTCACTTAACCCCAATTGCCTCACCAAAAAAACAAAATCAAAAACAAAAAAAAATAAATTAAAGTACACTTCTTGAGTGAAATGGAAATGAAAAGATAGAATGTTAAAAATTCTAAGGGGCTGAGACAGTCACTGCTGAAATGGTCTGAAATCTCAACTTTCCAGAAGCTACAACATCTCCTGTTCAGATCTGCTTTCTCAGCTTGACCTTCACTATGGGAAGAGGGTGCATATAGAGGAGAACCATCAAGCACCACCATCACCACCCTTCATCTTCTCAATACCAAAGTCCCAAAGAGAAAAAGTTAACAATTTCTCCATGTGGCTGGTAGTTATCCCCTCTCTTTATTTCTCCAGGGACAGCATTTTTTTGGTCCACTTGCCAAGTGAATCCTAGATTTAGATGGCCACTGGAGGTTCTCTGATATCTCCAACATCACCCTGACCTGCCTCAATCACCCCACCCTGAAATCTCCTTTTTTTGTTCCCTGTCTTCAGGTAAGCTTTCTATGAGTCCCTTTCTGGCTTCAAGCATATCCTCTTTTTTTTTTTTTTTTGGCAGGGAAATGTTATCCTTTGACATATTTCCCATAATACAAGCAATAACTTTTTCAATGTCCAAATACAAAGTGAAATATTGACTTTTTTGGGGGGAAGGGCAGGGCAATGAGGATTAAGTGACATGCCCAAGGTCACACAGCTAGTAAGTGTCAAGTGTCTGAGGCCAGATTTGAACTTAGGCCCTCTTGAATCCAATGCCAGTGCTTATCTACTGCGCCACCTAGCTGCCCCCAAAGTGAAATATTGAACAACTTTTTGACCTCTGTTTTCATAAGCCACATACTTCCTGTCCATTTGGCACCTATAAAATAGGAATACTGTAGGGAAACTAAACCCTAAATCTTATTTTGCCATGTGGCCAATTACTATGCTATCTTCTGGAATAAACTTTAGAGGATAGAAAAGTAGAAGTGATAGAGTCACTGAACTCCAGGATTTTACAATTTATCTACGGGGACACAAAACACACCTGTAAGAAACAGTAAAAATCGGGCCATGTTTTTAATGTCATTTCAGTCATGTCTGATTCTTTGTGACCTCTTTGGGGGTTTTCTTGGCCGAGATACTGGAGTGATTTTCCATTTCCTTCTCCAGCTCATTTGATAGATGAGGAAACTGAGGCAAATAGTGTTAGTGATTTGCTTAGGGTCACACAATCAGAAAGTGTCTGTGGCTGAATTTGAACTCATAAAGATAAAACTTCCTAATTCCAGCCCAGTGCTCTAGTCACTATGCCACCCAGCTAACCTAGGCCATATTCAGTAACATGTTGATGGTTCATTATAGGTAAATGCATTGTATGGTAATATGATTCTAAAAACATAGATTTTTTTTTTTACTTTAGTTATCTCAAGAAATCCTGTAAAGCAGTTTTCTAACTCTTGTCTTTAGAGAATGATCCAGGTGCATTATGAATACTAGGCCTTCTGTCCACAAGCTGACTTTGGAGATAACTGACCATATCTGCAATAAAGATCCTTGACAACTTGAGGGTTAAATGTTTTAAAATTAGCTCTCACTGTTCACTGGATCTTGTTGCCTAGTGACTGCTGCATTGCCTGCTGCTGTCACTCATATGGTCTCTAGGGACTTCGTTACCCTCCTGCTTTTAAAAGACAGGTTATGATTGGATAAAGGTGACATCATGTTGAATAATGGAATTCTGTCTTTGTCTAGGCAGTGCTTAATAAAGTAATTCAGGATTTCATAGCAAGGCATTTTCGTTCTTTTGTTTTGTTTCTTTAATGTTGATCAAAACCAGACTGACTAGCCCAGACATCTTTGAACAGTTTTAATATACACATGCAATTCTACAATTCCTATGTAGCCAAAAAGACATAGGATGACTCTTTATAGAATATGGCAATGGTTAAGTGGGGGGGGGTGCATTTTCCCATTAAAACACACACACACACACACACACACACACACACACACCTTTTCACATTTTAAAAAACATCTTCAGCTTCATTCTTTGTGTCTCCCAAATCAGCGCTACTGCCAGCAAAGCATTATGTCCCAAGTATTTTCAGAGCTTCAGACCACTGTTGTCCACTTGAGAAACTAAATGAATACTAGCAGAAGTCAACTACACTGACATCTCCTAGAGAGAACTTTCATTCATTCATTCAATAAGCATTTATTAAGCACCTACAATATGCCAGGCACCATAATGAGCACTGGGAATATAAAAAAGAGGTAAAAGACAGTCTCTGCTTTCAAGCTTATAGCTTCCTTATAAAGCAGGTACTTTGCAGGGTCCATTCAAGGAGGTTTGGTTACCAAAGTATCTAAAAGGACCCTGGTATAAGATATTCCCATGGCATCAATCCTTAGACATTGGTGAAATTCCAATGTTATAAATACATGTCATTTAAAAGGTTAAAAAATACCACAGGGTGGCACAGTGGATAAAGCATGGACCCTGGATTCAGGAGGACATGAGTTCAAATTCGACTCAGACACTTGACACTTGCTAGCTGTGTGACCCTGGGCAAGTCACTTAAACCCTTATTGCCCTGCCCCCCCCCCCAAAGAATAGTTGGAGAACTCTTTCTGGTTAAAGAACAAATATGTTGTTGTTTTTGTTTTTGTTTTTTTGAGGGGCCATGGGGGTCAAGTGACTTGCCCAGGGTCACACAGCTAGTAAGTGTCAAGTGTCTGAGGCTGGATTTGAACCCAGGTACTCCTGAATCCAGGGCTGGTGCTTTATCCACTGTGCCACCTAGCTGCCCCCTTGTTGTTTTTTTTAAAAATCATATTGTGCTATATACTTTACTGTCTTCTAAATCAAAACTTAATAGACCAGTTTTTATGTAATAACAGGTTGTTACCTTGCTTCTTTGAAGATTACAACTATTTAAGACAATGTTATTGATGAGATTGCGGGTGTTAAGTAGCAGATTCATTATGCCACAATTCTGTAATAAATCATTTGTTAAATGCTCCCCTCCTCCCCATTGGTAAACATCCAGTATAAAGCATAGTCACAGCTGGTATAATTGGATAATTGGCTCCAATTAATGCTCTATTTCAAAAGCTGTGACTCCGTATAAAGTATGTAACTCAGTGGCAACAAAGGCAAACCCTCATGGGTGGATAAAAGCAGTGAAAATGAGGAGTGCTTCCTAAAGTCTCATTGAAAAGCAGTTATGGAGACAGTCCTTATTAATTATATATGGCTCTGCTTTTACTTGAACAAATAAGTAACATGTAGCATGTCAGCTAAGATACATACATACATCACCTTCTCTTAAAAGCTGGCTAAGAGCATTTGCGGCACTGATGTTTCCAATTTTAATAAAGAACATTGTTTTCATTGTGAATTAAAAGGCTTCCATACATTTCTTGAGTACCATTCATTTCAAAGTTGAGAATAAAGCATTTCAATCATTGCAGATTCCAAACTCCATTGCTGAGTCTGAGTGATTTTTATCTTGCATAAGCAAAGGATAAAGACAACAGGAGTATCTACTAAGAATAGATTGGCAGTGGCAAGTTTTGAGAGAACAAGCCTATCGATCAAAGACAGAACCATAAATGGCAAGGAATGAAAAGATCTTTGTCCCAGGTTGCTGACATCTTGTAGGGAGGGGGTGTGCTTCTTCCTCAAAGAAGGGGCACAGTGAGATTACTTCAAGGTACCCAGGAGACCAAGACTGCAACCCATAGCCACCCCCACCCCCACCCTGACTCAAGTCTTGTCACTGTGGCAGAACTGTCTTAAACCTTCAAACTGCATTTGGATAAGTGGCTGGAACATTGACTAACAAGTGACCATGTCCTAGTGCAAATGCATACAAGATGGGAATATCTTCTGAAACACTATATCCCTTCTCCTCCCATTGATGCATAGCCACATACCCCTCTTCTTAGTAGAACTTGCACCAGGTACAGTTTTAACTACTTATGATTCCAATCAAAGAAAGGTTTACATTTTCATTTTGTTTTGGCCCAAGTGAAGAAAGATACTTTTTATCTCCTCTCTCCCTACCTTATGTAGGAAAAACAACTTTTATGTGTCTTTTTTTTTTAATTCGAGTTGGTGAGGACAGGTAAATCAACAATTCTTGGATTATTGCATGACTGATAATGAGCATGTGTAGACAATTTCTTAGGTGAAAATAGTGTTCATTTTAGGACAAGAGAAGAGAAAGAAAAAGCTGAATTCTTAAGGATTTATGCTAAGAGCATTTATTTATTTGTTTGTTTGTTTATTTGTTTGCTTCTTTCTTTCTTTCTTTCTTTCTTTCTTTCTTTCTTTCTTTCTTTCTTTCTTTCTTTCTTTCTTTCTTTCTTTCTTTCTTTCTTTCTTTCTTTCTTTCTTTCTTTCTTTCTTTTTACTGAGGCAAGTGGGGTTAAGTGACTTGCCCAGGGTCACACAGCTAGTGAGTGTTAAGTGTCTGAGGCCAGATTTGAACTCAGGTACTCCTGACTCCAGGGCTGGTGCTCTATCCACTGCGCCACCTAGCTGCCCCTAAGAGTATTTATTTCAAAGGATTAGGAAATGCTTAGGAAGAGTCAGTGCCTGGTACATTAAGTAGGCACTAAATAAATGCTTACTGATTGATTTGTTAGAAGTAGTTAAACGCCTCATTAATTTACATGCCTACAGTTTGAAATTTGTGGTGATTTATGGAAGGGGGAAAGGGACCCACATGTACAAAAATATTTATAGCTGCTCTTTACGTGGCAGCAAGGAATTGGAAGTTGAGGGGGTGCCCATCAATTGGGGAATGGCTGGACAAGTTGTGGTATATGAATACAATGGAATACTATTGTGCTGTAAGAAATGATGAGCAGGAAGAGTTCAGAGAAACCTGGAGGGTCTTACGTGAGCTGATGATGAGTGAGATGAGCAGAACCAGAAGAACATTGTACACAGTATCATCAACATTGAGTGTTGACCTACTGTGATGGACTATATTCTTCTCACCAATGCAATGGTACAGAAGAGTTCCAGGGAACTCATGATAGAAGAGGATCTCCAAATCCAAGAAAAAAAAAGAAAGAAAGAACTGTGGAGTATAGATGCTGATTGAACCATATTATTTCTTTTGTTTTGGGTGCTGTTGTTTTTTTTTTCTATTTTGAGGTTTTGCATCACTGCTCTGATTCTTTCTCTTGTAACAGGATTAATGCAGAAATAGGATTAATGTTATTATGCGTATATATATGTGTGTGTATATATATATCTATATGTATATGTATAGATATATATAGATATAACCTATATCAGATTACCTGCTGTCTAGGGGAGGGGGGAGGGAGGGGAGGGAGGGAGGGAGAAAAATCTGAAAGTGTAAAGCATGTATAAACAAAAGTTGAGAACTATCTTTACATGTAACGGAAAAAATAAAATATCTCAAAAAAAAAAAAAAAAAAAAAGAAATTTGTGGTGATTTAAGCATGAGCTTAACTAAAGCCTAACTTTGCCCTGTATAGGAAAAGTTTGCTAGAGTAAATTGACAAGAGAAACAATATTATAAAAAAGGAAGTTTTAGGCTATTTCACACATGTTCATTACAACTTGTTCTCGTTGAATCATTAAACATATCCACTATATTTGGCTTAGTTCCAATTTTATTTAGAATCAATCAACACTTGGGGCAGCTAGATGGCACAGCGGACAGAGCACTGGCCCTGGAATCAGGAGGAAGGAGTTCAAATCCAGCCTGAGACAATTGACAGTAGCTGTGTGACCCAAGGCAAGTCACTCAACCTCCACACTTAACTTTTGTCTCAAAAAAAAAAAAAAGAATCAATCAAAAAGCATTTATTGAATGCCTACTATGCATCCCTACCCAACCCCCCAATCACTGCCTTGTTGTGTTCAATGGGCTTGCACAGATCAATGAAACTATAAGCTATGCTGTGCAAGGTTACCCCAGATGGACAGATCATAATTGAGAGTTCTGACAATCCTAAAGAAGAGCAATGCCAAGGAATGTTCAAATTACCAAACAATGGTGTTTATTTCACATGCCAGCAAGATAACCATAAGATTCTACAAGCTAGGCTTCAGCAATATGTGAACTGAGAATTAGCAGAAGAGCAAGCTGGTTTTCAAAGAGTCTGAAGAAATAGAGACCAAATTGCCAACATTCACTGAATTATGGAGAAAGCAAGGAAGTTCCAGAAAAACATCTACTTTTGCTTCATTGGTTACACTAAAGCCTTTGTGTAAATCACAATCAAATGTGTCAACTCCCCAAAGATGTGGAAGTACCAGATCTTCTTACTTCTCTCCTGAGGAACTTGTATTCAGGCCAAGAAACAACAGTTAGAACCAAACATGGAACAACTGATTGGCTTAAGATTGGAAAAGGAGTATGACAAGGCTATATATTGTTACCTTATTTATTCAACTTATATGCAAAGTATATCATGTGAAATGCCAGACTCAATGAATCAAAAGCTGGAATTTAGGTTGCTGGGAGAAATATCCACAATCTCAGATGTACAAATGCTACCACTCTGATGGCAGGAAGTGAAGAAGAATTTAGAAGCCTCTTGATGAGGGTGAAAGAGGAGAGTGTAAAAGTTAACGTATGAAAAAAAAACAAAAACAAAAAAAGCTAAGATCTTTGGCAAATGGTCCCATCACTTCCCAGCAAACAGAGGCAGAATGCAAGCAGTGTCAGACTTTATAGTCTTCGGCTCAAAGATCACTGCAGACAGTAACTGCAGCCATGAAATTAAAAGATGTTTGCTCTTTGGAAGGAAAGCTATAGCAAATCTGGACAGCATACTAAAAAGCAGAGACATCACCTTGCTGATGAAGGTGTGTATAGTTAAAGTTATGATTTTTTTTCAATAGCAGTGTATGGCTTTGAGAGTTGGACTTTAAGGAAAGTTGTGCACAGCAGAATCAATGCTTCTGAATTGTGGTGCTGAAAAGAATTTTGAGAGTCTCTTGGACAACAAGGAGATCAAATCAGTAAATACTTAAAGAAATTAATTCAGGCTCCTCCCCACCCTGGGCCTGGGTGGCGCAGCGGCAGCGGAGACCTTCGCAGGAAGAGGCGGGGTCGGGCGAATCCTCATGAGCCTGTCTAGCTGGTGGTGAATGGGGGCTCTAGGGCCTTTATACTAGGCTCCCCAAGGAAGCCTCTTCAAGACCAATGGATGCATTCACGAGCTCGAGTCTCAAGAGGAAGTTTGAAGATGTGGATGTGGGCTCTTCCATTTCTAACTCAGATGATGAGATCTCTAGCAGTGACAGTGTTGACAGCTGTGACAGCCTTAACCCTCCTAGAACTGCAGGCTTCACCCCCACATCTCTCCTGAAGCGGCAGAAACAACTCCGGGGGAAGAATGTGCACTTAGATCAGGTGACGGTGTACTACTTTGCCAGGCGCCAGGGCTTCACCAGCATGCCCAGCCAAGGTGGGAGTTCTCTGGGCATGGCCCAGCGCCACAATTCTGTGAGAAGCTACATGCTCTGTGAGTTTGCTCAGGAGCAGGAGGTCAACCACCGGGAGATCCTCCGTGAGCACCTGAAAGAGGAGAAGCTGCATGCCAACAAAATGAAGGTGCTCAGGACAGGGGAAAGAACTTGAGCAGGTCATTGCCAAGGAGAAGGGAGAAAGACATTTGGGTCCTTTGGTTGTGGCTAAGCCACTGTCCAGTTCTATAACATAACAGTAGTAGAGTGAGGAGCTTTGCAAATAGGTCGACAAGTCTACCTTACCTTCCAAGAAGAAGCTCTTACCTTCCCTGTCCTTTCCAGTTGGCTTACATGTGACCTGGCTTGACAGAATGACAGCTCTGTCATTGTTTAAATTTGTTTTCAAATTTATTGTCTTTGGCCTCATAAAACTATGGGGTTTTTTTCTTTTGGCACTCTCTCCCCCCGAAACAACCCCTTGTTTGGTTACTCAGTATTACTGTATTATTACTAAATTCATTTAACACTCAAATAGCTATTGAGAATACCATAGTTGTGCTCTCACACAACAGAACTTCAAGACTAGGAAGAAGAAGGACCGTGGCAGACCATTTCACCCAGCTCCTATATTCAGATGTTGGCTGCCAACACCAAAACATCTGGGGCTTTGCACTTCCAAGTACAGAATCATGTCTTTGGGATTTCCATCTTAGTTCCTAATTTGTGAAACATTGCTTTAGATACAGTCCAGTTTGTTTTGGGTCCACATGACTTCATCAGATTCAGAAACTCAGTGGGAGGAAAACAAGAAATGTGGTGGGACCAGAGGACTTTAGTCAGCAATTGTCTGTAGGCCTCATCTCATTTCTAATTCTATGTGAGAGCTATGAGTCTGCCACCTGCTCGTCCCCCATTCTGACGGGCACAACATTCAGTAGTATTCCCTTGCTTCTAGATGTTCAAGAGCTCCATCCTTGGCCCCATAACTACAATTTGGCAAATAGACACTGATCCATTTGCCATTCAGAGTTTATGGGCTTCCTCCCCTCTCTCCCCTAGAAGAAATGTCCTGGCTCCTGAACCTGGCAGAAGGATGCCCTGCCAGAGTGATTCCATCCTGACCCTAAGGGAGACCCTGGCCCCTGTAGGAGCCCCCAGGGCAAAATCAGGTAAACCTAAGACTTGTTTTGAGAGTTCCGCTTGTTTGCAGAAAACTGAGCCAAGAGCAACTAATGCTGCATCCAATAAAGATTCATACATCAGAAAAAAAAAGAAATTAATTCAGGCTGTTCACTGGAAAGTCAAATACTGAAGATGAAGCTTAAATACTTTGGCCACATAATGAAAAGACAGGACTAATTTGAAAAGACCCTGATGAAAAAAATAAAGGAAAAAAAAAAGAAAAGACCTGTTATTGGGAAAGATTAAAGGCAAAAGGAAAAGGAGACAGTAGAGGATGAAATGGATAGATGATAGTATCATGGAAACAATGAACATGAACTTGGATCGACTTTGAGAGATAGCGAAGGATAGAAGGGCCTGGTGTACTATGGTCCATGGGGTCACAAAGAGTAAGGTATGATTGAATGACTACACAACCACAAATGTATTAGGTACTGTTTGGGATTTAGAAAAAGTTCATTTCTGTATATTAGAATTCAGACATCATTACCTCCCCATATCTGAATTAATAAGGTTTTAATAAAGGGTTGAGGAAGGGAATAGTGGTAGATAACAGTGACAATTTTGTTCTTAAAGGTGTTTGTTCTTATACTTGAATTTAGGCATTTCTGCTGTTCTGAGAATTCACATTTCAAATTATACAATGAAATCCTATTGCAAACAAACTAGGGAGAGAGTTGTCAAGTCTTCTTTCCATTCTGTTAATAACTCCATAGGGGAATGGACTTTGTGACCTCTTAGACTAACACAAAAGATCAGTCTTAAAGGGGAAAAAAAACAGTTCATATTGAGAAGCAGTTATTTTAGCTTCAAAGGTTCCTTCTTTCTGTACTTATCAAGTTGGCAAATTTGACCACTTCCACTTCAAGTCTGAAAGGGACATATTCTCTGTTTTTTGTTTTGTTTTGTTTTTTCTCTGTTTAGAATTTTCTTTTCCAAATTACATGTAAAAACAAATTTTGACATGAATTTTTTTAAAGCTTTGTGTTCCAACTTCTCTTCCTCCCTCCCTTCCCACCCCCCCCCACCCCAAGAACTCAAGCAATTCAATACAAGTTATACATGAGTAGTCACAAAACATCTCCACATTAGCTAGGCTGTGAGAGAAAAAAGATAAAAAGAAAACTTCAGATTAAGGAATTTTTTTTAATTTTTTTTTTTTGGTGAGGCAATTGGGGTTAAGTGACTTGCCCAAGGTCACACAGCTAGTAAGTGTTAAGTGTCTGAGGTTGGATTTGAACTCAGGTACTCCTGAATCCAGGGCCGGTGCTCGATCTACTGCGCCACCTAGCTGCCCCAGGAATTATTTTTTTAAAGTGTGTTTCAATCTGTTTTCAGATGGACATATTCTCTGTTAACCTGACTATAATTGTCATCAAGTTGGGGAGGGGAGTGTCAGCGATCACCATGCTTTATATAGGCTATCCATGATAACTGGAACAGATATATAGATTAAATATGTATTATGCACTTGCTATGTGACATGCAGTGTTGTATACACCTAATTTACCTCTGCTTCTTCATTCAATCTCTAGCTTCCTTCAATGCTCAGTTCAAGTTCTATTTTGTATAAGAAGCCTATATTGATCCCTCAGTTACTATTACATTCTCTCACTCTCCAAAAATTACTTTCCTATGTATATGTTGTTTTTCCTAATAGAATATAAGTTTCTTGAGGGCATAGAACAATGCAGAGTGTGTTTTATTTATTCCTCTGGAATCTTGGTTGGTCCTTTCATTGATAAAAGTTCTTCAGGCTTTCAAAACCATTTGTCTGTACAATTTGGCTGTAATTGTATAAATTGATCTCCTGGTTCCACTCACTTTAGTTTGCAATAATCCATGTGAATATAACCTGGGGCTCAAGCCTGAACATTTTCATAAGATTTTCCTTTTTGAAGGAGAATATGATCAATCCATGCTCATTGTATTACATGAGGAGTGGATAAAGATAAAAGATCATTTCAATTATATGAAATTATAAAACTTTTACATGGACAAAGTAAATGCAACTAGGATAAGAAGGGAAGAGGTTGGCTGGGGAAATAATTTTTTTAATCAAATATCTTTGATAAGAATATCACATCTAAGATAAGAAAACAAAACAAAAAAAATACCAAAAGCAAAAGCCATTGCCTGATAGATAAGTGATCAAAGAATACAAAGAAACAGTACTGAAAAGAATTGCAAATTTTTAAAAACCATTCAAAAGAATGTTCTAATTCACTAATAATAAGATAAATGCTAATCAAAACAATTCTGGGGTTTCTCCTCACACTTTACAAATGGAAAAAGATGACAAAAGATAAGAATAACCAATTTTGGGAAAAGGTTGTGGAGACAGGCATACTTATGCCATTTGTTGGTGGAGCTGTGAATTGGCATAACCATTCTGGGAAGCAATTTGGAATTATATCAGAAAATGACTAAAATAACCATAGCAGCATTTTTGTGGTAGCAAAAACTAAAAGCAAAATAAATACTCAATGATTAGTGAATGGTTAAACAAATCATGACAGTATAGTAACAGAATATGCTTATCTGTATGGAATGATCATTATGATGAATACAAAGACTCAGAAAAAGATTTATATGGACTGTTCCAAAGTGAAATAAGCCAAACCAGGAAGATAATATATACAATGGCTACAGCAATGAAAATGGAAATAAGACAGGGGGGGTGGGGTAGCTAGGTGGTGCAGTAGATAAAGCACTGGCCCTGGATTCAGGAGGACCTGAGTTCAAATTCGGCCTCAGACCCTTGACACTTACTAGCTGTGTGACCCTGGGCAAGTCACTTAACCCTCATTGCCCTGTGGAAAAAAAAGTTCTCTCTATAGGTTACCTCATGTAGGAGACATTAAAAACAAAAGATACCAATGTATGGAGCAAACTGCCTCAGTTTACCCAAATAACTCGAGGAGACCACCAAGTCAAGCAGAGACAGATTATTATCCCATAGGAATGGGCAAGCTCAATACCTGAACCGCGCCAGCTAATACATGCCTTGACCTTATATAGGAATGTTGGTCAGAGGGGAAGTCCCCACGCACACTAGGTCGAGCTCATAATCTAACATCCAATCCTGTCTCACCCAGGGTGCGTTTTCAGCTCGTGATCAATGTATGGAGACATGCATACGTGTTCCAGGAGCAAGGGGGAAAAGGGGAGGGGGAACAAGGTCAAAACAAAGGAAGAGGAAACAGGGGAGTGACAGTCAGATGTTTCAGATCTCACAGTTCCCATTGACTCCCCTCTCCGGGCCCCTGTCTCTAAAGATATTCAACCTGAATAACAGGAAGAGTCACTCAGGTGCTTCAGCATTGTTAAGGATGACAGGGAAGTCAAAGAAATAGAATAAAGAATAAAAGAATAACACATTGTTGGGACCCTAGGGTCAAGGGGATTCTGCTCTGAGAAAAAGAGACATGTCACTTAACATCTGGTCTCAACTCAATTGCTGCATCCTGTGCCGAGCCCCGTCCTTTCTTCTTGAGTCCCGAGTATTGAATTGGTGGGCTAACTCCCTGACCCACTGACTGGGGTTCTGACACATGATGGATTTGTTAAGGGCTAAAATTCTAGCTAAACTGTCTAAAATATCTAATGAGTGGTCGCCAATAAATTATAAGCTTTAGCAAGAGTTAGACTTTTAAGCATTTATTAAGGAGAATAAGAATTTGGTAAAGAGAGAGAAAGGCCTAGATTCCTATCTATTAAAGGGAGAGCACATTTCTAGCTCCGCTCTCCACCAGAGTCCAAAGGAAAGAGCGTCAGAGCGAGCGCCAGTCTCTTCCTTCCTCCTCCCACTAGCCCGCGTCACTTCCTGACGCCAAAGAAAAGACTCCTGGTCTTGCCCTCAAAGACCTTCGCTTCATGGGCAGAACTCTTCTACAGTAAATCTCCAGCAGGTGGCGTTATTCCAATCATTACAGATTGCAGACAAAACTAATATGTAGCTGACAAGTGGGGAGACTGAGCAGAAGTAAAAATACTGTTAATTGGCAATAAAACTTAAAGGAGACAGTGAGAATTTGACAAGCAATAAACTTCTAAACAAACTATACTGGGGCAGGGCTGGGTACCTTCCAGACCCCATCCTCAGAGTTTAATCTGACTCAAATCCATAATCATATCATACACGAATGATTTTTTTTTTAAGAACTAAAAAAAGGTTCCTGTGATAGTCCAAAATCCTACTGGTTTGGGGAGTAGGGAGGCTTTTCTGGACACATTTTTTTTTTTTTTAGTGAGGCAATTGGGGTTAAGTGGCTTGCCCAGGGTCACACAGCTAGTAAGTGTTAAGTGTCTGAGGCCGGATTTGAACTCAGGTACTCCTGAATCCAGGGCTGGTGCTCTATCCACTGCACCATCTAGCTGCCCCTTTTTCTGGGCACTTATGTCAGACTGTCTTCAAGTAACTTTCATGCTTATGCCTCCAAGGCCTCACTAGTCAATTGTTAGAACATGTCCTGAGTTGGGAACCAACCAGAAGTGCCTAAGTGAGAGTACTCTGTCCCACTAAAATCCATGACCCCTGACTGCTTCATTGAGTTGTTTTTCCCTGGCTATCAAGGTGTCGACTAGTGAACATACCTGTAGATCTATGTATGGTGCCAGCAGGTTGTCGCTCCTGTGTTCCCACTACTGAGTGTCTCCTTATACTTTCTTTTGAATGTGGTAAAATATCCTGCAATAAAGGCCTATTGCTTTAAGCATTTACCAGCTCCATTCTTCTGTGAAATCTCCTTTAAGACCCCAAATGGCTGACTGAGATTGGAATAGTCTTTGAAAATAAGGACCTTCTGTCTAATAGGGAAAATGGACCTAACATAGGCAGGAGCCAAAAGTTATAATGGTAACCCTCTTATTTTGGACATGAGGAAACTGTTTCCTTGACAAGAGAGTCTGATGTTGATGCAGTAAATAAGATCCCAAGGGTGAAAGTGTGAGGTACTTAAGAGAACAAATGGTTGTTGAGAATTCCTCTGGCTTCTCTAATTGTAAGTAATTTGTTACTGATTCATAAAGAGTTTTGAAAGTCCTTTAGGAGACCGTACTTTGTTATCCCAGCTCTTATTAATGTATGTACTTGAAAGTTAAAAACTCACACTGAGAAAACACCACCCACAGCAACAATAAATGAGCAACAATTCTTTTTTAAAATAATATTTTATTTTTCCCTAATTACATGTAAAAACATTTTAAACATTTCTTTTTTTAAATTTTGAGTTCCAAATTCTCTCCCTCCTTCCCTTTCCTTTCCCTGAGACAGTAAGCAATTTGATATAGGTTATACACTGACAATCATGCAAAACCTATTTCCATATTAGTCATGTTGTGAAAAAAGACACAGACCAAAAATAAAAATAAAAAAGTTAGAAATAGTATGCCTCAAATGCATTCAGACTCCACCAGTTCTTTCTCTGGGTGTAGATAGTATTTTTCATCATGAATCCTTTGGAATTGTCTTGGGTCATTGAATTGCCGAGACTAGCTAATCAATCATAGTTGTTTGTCCTTTTTTTTTTTTTTTTTTTTTTGGTGAGGCAATTGAGGTTAAGTGACTTGCCCAGAGTCACACAGCTAGTAAGTGTTAAGTGTCTGAGGTCGGATTTGAACTCAGGTCCTCCTGAATCCAGGGCCAGTGCTCTATCCACTGTGCCACCTAGCTTCCCCAATCATAGTTGATCATTGTATAATATTGTTGTTACTGTGTACAATGTTCTCTTGCTTCTGCTCACTTCACTCAGCATCAGTTCATGTAAGTCTTCCCAGGTTTTTCTGAAACCATCCTGCTCATCATTTCTTATAGCACAACAGTATTCCATTACAAACAGATACTAAAACTTGTTCAGTCATTCCCAAATTGATGGACATCCCTTCAATGTCCAATTCTTTGCTACCACAAAAAAAAGCTGCTATAAATATTTTTGTACAAATAGGTCCTTTTCCCTTTAATAAGCATCACACGTTCAAGGCTATTCAACAGTTAATTTTCTTCCTTCACTTCTGGTCTTTTCACTAGTTTTTTTTTTATAGGAATAGGGTTGTAAAATTATATAAAAACCCAGGGGCACAGGGATGAGTGAAAAATATCAACAAACCAATCCAGAAGAAAATGTTAAGATTGTTCTCACAAAGTAAATGTGTTGGAGTCAAAGAAAGTTAACATATTAAGCCATTATCTGCCATTAAGACCATAGCACAAATTGTCTGCTGTTTCTTTCTGTTATCCTTTACTACTATCCAGATGATACACTGACCTCTTCTCTCTGAGCTGCAGCTCTTTGCAACTATCTGAGGTTCTCAGTAATGCTTTGTAGCTCTCTGCTCAGCCCGCCCCAGCCACACTCCCAATGCCAAGGCTGTCCTCCCCTTTCTATTTTGCTGCACCAGTCTTTGAATAACAATAATAGAAGTAGCGGCAATTGGTAGTAGAAGATGGTGGTGGTGCTTAGGAGATGGGGGAAGAGAAAGAGAAAGAGAAAGAGGAGAAGAAGAAGAGGAAGAAGAAAAGAACAACAAGACTCTTCTTCCTCAATCTGTAAAATGGACTCGCGTAGAGATTCTTAACTGGGGTTCGTGAACTTGTTTTATAAAACTTTTTGATAACTGTATTCCAACATAATTGGTTTCCTTTGTAACCCCATGTATTTTCTTTCATGTATTTATAAGTATTATTCTGAGGAGAGATCCAGAGGCTTCCCTAGACAGTAACTAAGGGGGTCTATGACACAAAAAAGGTGAAGAATTCCTGAGCTAGATGCTCTTCAGAGTCCCTCCAGCTCTGAAATTCTTGATTCTGTTGGGTTTGCATGTGCTAAAGCTAGAACTCTAAACTCTCTTGTCCTTGTCACTTGGCATAATTATTAAATATCCCCACCTTTAAAAGGCCACTGGTCTGGTGGCTTAATTATTCCTCAATTCATTCTCTGTAGGAAAAAGTAGAACTATTCAAAGCCATATGAGAATGGAGTTTATATATGCTTGAGGCCTGTTTGCAATTTTCCTAAGTGGGAGAAAGGGAAGACTGAATCAGGCTATTGCAGAGATCACTGGATAGGTTCATAGAATTTAGAGCTAAAGTCAGTCTCCTCAAATAAGTGGATTGACTTGCCCTTGGTCAAACAGGTAGCAGAGGTAGAATTCAAATTCACCTCTTCTGATTTCAAAGCTAGTGATCTTTCCACTCTCTGTGCTGAAAATGGACTGTGCTTTCTTCATAGTTCTACCTCACCTGGCCCCGTCAATTGTTTTATAGTAAGTCAAATAATTGAAGAGTTGATCATGTTGGTTTTGCATGCAGGCAATAGATGGAGTGGATTTGGTGGCAAGGGAACTGGCCAGCTTGTGTGAGAGAATATGAATGGAAACCACTTCATTTTGTCTTTTGTCAAGACTATAGAGCAGGGGGGCAGCTAGGTGGTGCAGTGGATGAAGCACCAGCCCTGGATTCAGGAGTACCTGAGTTCAGGTCCGGCCTCGAACACTTGACACTTGCTAGCTGTGTGACCCTGGGCAA